>NW_007580015.1:0-26726 GCF_000690725.1 Stegastes partitus
AGTGCTATAAGAATACGTTCTGTCATTATTACTCCTCCTCACTGGACTCTGTGGTTTGTCCACGTCAGCCTGCTAATGATGCAAAACCTCTAAATAAAGTATGACAATTTGTGACCGCACAGTAAAGTGACTGAGTTTTTTACAAAATGCAGTTTCACTCGACTCCATTATAAACAAAGAGCAGTAGTTAGCTTATAGGAGTATTATTGTAGCAAAATTAGCTGTAAATGTGTATGGAGAGTTGTGTGTCTGTATCTCAATCTGTGTGTCTGTAGTGGGATTTGTACAATGTGTACAAAGATATTAATAGATGAAAAGTATTTGGCTACAAGTGCTGGAAATACAGACAAGTCACCAGTTACAAGTCAAGCGGGCCTCACCATTGGCTGTCCAACTCTTATTACGTGTCCTAATTTTAATACAGATGAGCAGATTTTTACACATTTGAAAACCTGATTGCAGTTCGCATTGACAACTTCTTTTACACGTTGACAAATCTCACTTCAGACGACTGGATTGAGATACAGACAGACAGCTCTCCATACATACGGACAAATAGTTTTGCTACAATATGCCCCCATAGAATAACTACTGAGGTAAAGAGCAGCAGAGTGGCACGCAGCCAGAATGAACGAGCCTGTGAGCCTGAGCTCAGGGCAAAGAAAGCCTAAAGTTATGACGATATGAAGATAAGAAATTAATCTCTCAAGGCAGAAGTGCAGCAAAAGTCGTGTTAAAAGGACAGCCAATGGTGAGGCCCGCTTGACCTGTAACTGCTGAATTGTTTGTATTTTCAGTACTTGTAGCCAAATACTTTTCATCTATTTATACCTTTGTACACATTGACAGATCTTTTTCCACATCGATGAATCTCACAGATCGAGATACAGACACGCAACTCTTCATACACATTTACAAATAGTTTTATTGCAATATTACCCTCATATTAGCTCTTTTATTTTCAGTTGGTCCTTGATGTGATTATGTAAAGAGCTGATGTTAATGAAAAGTTCTTCCAGTTCTGGTTGGAGATAAAAATGTAGGAACACATTGCGGTACAATAATTCACTCCTGTTGTTTTATGGCTTCTTTTCACATCCTCCATTGCCTTGCACTGTCATCGTCACATTTTCTAACTAGTTCTGTCATCTACTGCTCCTTTGATTTTCCTGATACTTTAGGTTTTTGCTGTGGTATTGTTTCAGCATTGGTATCAATATTTAGGCAGGTGTTGTATTGAAGTCAAAATTGTGGTTAATAGCACCACTAGTGTCAGATTTATCTAATGAATAAGTATCAGACTATGTATTGACACCCTTAAATGGAAATCTCAATTTCTTGTGAAATTCTTGTGTTTATCTTTTAAGTAGACAAGTTCTCATTAACACTGTTTGAAATGTTGGCAAACCACCAAGACTGAAGACTCTCTCTAATGAGCACATCAAGTTTGCTGTTATGTTGTAAAGTTGTCAACAACTTGATGTTGCTCCATATTCTCCAGCTGCATGAAACATAATTGCCGCTTGAAAATGTGCTTTCTTAGGAGCATCTTTAGAAATATACAGCAGTAACAACAGCATGAAGGATGGTGGATGTGGTCCAGCAGCTGACTGCTTATAGCTGTTGTGGCTCTTAGTCCAGAGTGATGATCTCTGCTGTCTGGAATGTTTGAAATCTACTAAAAACCCTGCCAGCAGTTGTAATGCACTCATTTACGGAAGAAATTAAATCTTAAAGCCGCACTGATTTATCCTCATCTTTATTTACTGCTGGACCAGGAGAGCAGGTAGACATCTATCAGGATACCAATATCTCTGTCTGTCCTGTGGCAACCTCCTTCATTGCGTAATAGATATAAAAGCTCCAACTATAAACCTTCCTCTCTTTTCTCCAGGAGTTCTTCCAAACACAACAAGGCCCCTGGAGGCCTGGAGGACCCTCCCATTCTGTCAGGAAGTTGTTTAACACGGATACCTGATCCAACAACACTAATAAAATACACTCCAGGGCTGGGAGCTGCACAACCCGCAATTTATTTTGGAGAGAGAAATCTATTTTGGAAATAACAATAAAGCTGATAAATGCATATATGAGTTCCAATAAGATACGTTTAGCTTCACAGTGACAGCAGTAGTGATTGTGGGGATTTCTTTTGCACAATATACTGAAGTCAAACCTTTTTTAAAGTCAATGATATTTGATTCCAGCACATTCAGTGCCATCAATCAGAGACTCATCTGATGTGAAGTAGTTACTGTACCAGTCCACAGGTGGCTGCTTTCAGAGTAGAAAGACAAAAGAAGAAAGAGAAAATAAGGTCGACAGGTTCAGGTTTGACAGTATGGATACCTTCTAGTCTCTGAACAGCCAACAAAAAATGAAGCAAACACACCGTGAGCCTGGTTACAGGCCTCAGAATCACTGCCACTGTTTCCAGTTTGTTCAGTGATTCATGTTGCTCTGGTGCTTTCCACTGACAACTGGAGAAACAGTCAACAAATCAAAACTTACTGTATGGAATAAGATGTAGTCTAGCTACATATGGTAGAGATGGTTTTGGATGTTCAGATGAGGTCATAGTCAGGTGTCTGTGTGAAGAAAAAAATAGTTTCTGCTTGTTGCAATCATTCCTTCAGTTCATAATGGCCATTTAAAGATATCGTCATAATGCACTTTCAATTAGCCTTAATAACTGCTGGGCCTTATAGCTTCAAGAGTGTCAATATTTATTTATTTTTAAAAAAAAGGGTTAGGGCTAGTGATAGTATCGTATTGGTTGATAGTTTTAATAATTATTTATCATTTTAAAATGAACAGCAGTTATTGTTGCCATTACAGTGGATCTTTAATTGATCAGGATGGACAGAAGGAACAATCACACAGAAAGCAATGGTCTCATTGTTCATACAGACGACTGTTGTTTTAAGACAGACTTGAAAACTACTAAAGCAAACTGTTCCCAGCAACTGGGAGCATCACTTACATGTGATCTAAGTTTCACTACTGAAGAGTTGCTGTAAATAGGCATCATCGTCAGACATCAGCTCACATGAACACAGTCAGATCTGCAGTGATCAGTGGACTGATGGATTAGTAACGCTTTTAAACAAAAAAGGCTAAAAATGTGTTGGTCCTTCAGTTTTTTCTTTGCTACATACAGGAGTCATTGGGGTTTTGCACAGTTGTTTTAACACAATTTGAATCTACTTAGTGTTAGGACCTGGCTCAAAACGGCCACAACAAAAGGAGAGAAATGCCAAGCATCACAATCACAGCTGGTTATTATTCACTTAAACCAAATTAAAGCCAAACCAGCGTGGGGTTGTGAGAATATATACAGTCAGTGTTGTATGTGTGTGATGTATGCATGAATTATGTCTGTGCAAGTGTTGTAAATACAAACACCCTAAACGAAGAAACTAAACCGTAACCAGATTGGTGAGTTACCTGCGGAGGGAAGAAGAGCGATTAGACTGCAGTCGCCCTTAAGTAACCCAGGAGCATGCTGGGTGTCTCCTGATTACACCAAGCAGCCTCTCACAGAACCAACAGACGCTAGTCAGTAAGAGGAAAAGCAAAACATTCACTTAATGTTTAAACAATCAGAACCATGTCTTTAAGCATTTTACATCCTATCATCACACTTCACACGTTAAAAGAAGCAACGTTCTACAAAAGTGATCAACTGAGGCTCAAATACACGTAAGTTTTGGAAGCAGTTCAGGAAGAGTGAGACACACAGACTGAAAGAGTATTTGATGAACAAGCTCACTGCTGTCCATGTGGACAATGATTCAGCTGCAGATGAGTAACTGGTCGACCAGTGGAGCCGCTGACATCAGACTGTCTGACACCAGCAGCCCGTCATCATTCAGCCTTAACAGGATGCTTTAAAATAATGAGCATTTGATTAGGAATGATTCTTTAATGCTAAATGTCCTGCACACAGTGGCAAAGATGTGCAGTTGTTTTTTTTTTTTTTACAATTTTATAAAAGATGTCTTTTATAAGCCCCCCAAAGGAACTAATAGTTCTGTCCTCATATACAGTTATTAACCCAGAACTATAGAGCAGCAGTTCCTGACACCGCAACGGTTCACTGCTGAGTGTTAAAGAAGTACGTCTGTATCCTGTCTTTTTAATTATGTATTGACGCGACCTCAGGGAGTGACCTCATTACAATCCTAACAAGTATTTAGTCAGCTAATGTGGGACATAGTAACAGACAAGAGCAGGATGCTATCCAACACATAAACCTCGGATCTTCTGTGTTTGTGTTATTAGCAGCCAAGTCCTCAAACAACTGTCATCTTGTTTGATGGTGAACACGGAGCAAAGAGAGGCTTGGATCAGCTTCATCACTGTTAGAACGTCCTACAATTAGAGGCAGGAGGAAATGAGGGCGCTCATGTAGAGTCGTAGGTTTGATTTAACTCTAGGGTTCTATATGACCAAAAAAAGAAAAACATAAAAAACATGTTCAGATAACATTTAACCAGCCAGTCAGCTGTTCAAGAGGAAATCAAAAATCTGCACTTTATTTCTAGAAGAGCAATGCAGCAAGGCTCAATCAGTTTAGTTGAACATTTAGATGGAAGTAAATGAGTTAATTTAATAGCAACAAAAATAAAGCCATTACTGCAGGAATCTAAAAACTCAGTATCTTTATTGTCACAGGTTGCTGTCTAGAGGTTGTTTCCTGTAGTGAAGGAGATTTTAAAAACAGCAAAACATAAATAGCAGAAAGGGATGAGAAAGCGGTGTGAACACAGCTGCCTCATACCTGCAGTCAGACTAGTACTGAAACAACCTCTGTGGTTAGTCCTGACCAGAAACATAAAGATACTCAGAACCAGATACTGCAAACATTACTGAGAATGAAAGTGAGCAATAGATTGTGCAAACATCCTGAAATGTGCAGGACTGTGAAAATAGCTCTTGAGTGTTATAAATAGCACAGCAATAAATAGCAGGAGGTTTGTGGACTGGTGTGAAGAAAAAGACTGTTATATAAAGATGGTTAGATCTCAGAAGGGCTGGATAGATTCAGGCTTTATGAGACCTGGTAATAAAGATGTGGCACCAGCTGCCCTTGTTTGAAAGCATTATTGCCTATCTAAGGTTCTCGTGAGTAGTTCTGTTGTGTTAAAGTGTTTTCATAGTCATCACATAGCAGGACCGCTGTAATGATTCATGTGTGGACGCTTACACTTACATTTGGCATCCTCATGAAGAATATATGTGCTGTGTAGAAGGTTTGTAAAATGTTTTATTACTGCAGCCAGTAAAACTCACTTTACAAGAGGGTGGCGACTAATTATCTTAATTAGCAATTACATTTCTTGACTCAAATCATAAATGAATCTAGTAAAAATTACAGAAAATGACCCAGGTGTCGTCATCTTTTCAAACTCAAACATATTTAGTGCAACAATTTTTACTAGATTGATTCATAAAATAACTCATTATTTCAGCTCCATTTTTTCAAATTATTATGCAGATGATTTGTGGATGAATCATGAAGATACAGATTGTTTCTATTGAACACTTCCCGCAACATGTTTTTTCAGATCAGGCCGAATCTCAAGCAATAAAACAGCATCCTGGACGCTGGAATGGAAACTGCGGCTCCTGTAAAATCCAGGGGATGTTTGTGATCATACCTGGAATTGTTTGCAGCTTGATCTCCTTCCTCGACCTCCCAACATATTGGTTGTGTCTGCTCAACACTCCTACTGTACCTGCTGGAGCTCACCAAACATGCTATCGTCCAGGGCCGACCGATCACTGGACTATGAGCCAATTCCAAAGTGTTTTCTGTTGATTGCAGTGTTTCCTGGCAGCTGCAAAGCGTGCTTTAAAGTTTTGGAATATGACTTTCAAAAGATGAATATTAAATAAACAGAGACACTGCAGGTGTTCCTGCTAATCCCTCTTTGTCTAACCGCCAACAAACACTGCAGACCAGGAATGTCTTGATGACTGTCAAAATGAAAATACGTCTTCATCTCAGTGAGACAGAGGCAGCTTACATCAGCCATGGAAGCACGAGCAAATGTTTAGATTATGAAAAACGCACAATGCCGTCAACAGGAGTGGATTCTTTTTCAAAGTGTTTGCTGACAGAAGTTTGAGAAAATGAGTCTACAGATATGTTTGCAGCTTCAAGGTGCATTTATAGCCAATTTATGGTTTTTACGAAGGGTCAGTGTGACATAAATTTGGGGATCCATACAAGCTTCTCTGCCGCCCAAAATCTGATACCATGGAGTGTCCTGGTCGCTGAATGCTTACAGCACACACTGCATAACTGCAGCAACATTGATTTGATTCCATCCACGGACCTGTGTTACATGTCAGACATCTGTCCTTCAACCATATTTTCTGTCGACCTTCTTCTTTTCATTTTTAATAAATGCACTTCATTAACTTCAGCAGTCTTTTGAACAGTCACATATGAGGGATACGAGATGAGTGTTTCAGCCCCTGGTCTGGTTCAACCAGACCAGGGGCTCAGTCGACCTTCTCACTTCACCTGTTTAATAAAGGCAAAATACGCCCAAAAAAACACCCAGAAACAAGAACCACACAACAATTGCAACAGTGACCCGTGTTTCAAGAAAACTAACTTCATGTTTTTCACGAGAAGGAGCTACATGAGAGATTTGCCTTCAAAATTCATCATTAAAAAAGTTGTAATTGACTTAGTGTCTGTCTGACTTTGGAGGGGCTTTGATTGCATACGTCTTCCACTGATTGTGCTCAAACTCTGTGGTTTGCTACGAGGTTCTATGTCCCCTCACTGCACTCGTCTTACCTTAGAAATAATTAATGACACAGTGCTACATAGAGCTGCGACGAGCCAATATTTTATTTTTATTTATTTTTAAGACAATTATTTTCTCTCTTTGTCCACAACCCAAAGATAATAAATTTACTGTCATAGACAAGAAAAGAAACATAGAAATATCACATTTAAGAAGTTGGAATCCCACTATTTAGACTTTCTCCTAGAAAAATTGCTTGATTACCGAATTATGAAAATCCATCCATCCATTATCTATACACCGCTTAATCCTCATTAGGGTCGTGGGGGGGCTGGAGCCTATCCCAGCTGACTTAGGGTGAAGGCAGCTGACACCCTGGACAGGTCACCAGTCTATCACAGGGCAAATTATGAAAATGTTGATTACTTATCAGTTGACAACCAATTGATTACCTGACTAACTGTTGCAGCTCTAAAGCTACAGACCAATCTCTAACTAGTTCCTGTAAAAAACGAAACGCTACAGCCAGTGTTTCAGAAAAATCAATGGGAGCCTTGTGTGCTTTTCTGTGTTCAGTGTGAGCGGTGATGTGGTCCGTCTACATAGCTGACTGCTGCATAATTAGTTTGTGGTATGAATGAAACCATATGCACATCCACTGTCAGTGTTCAGAGTCCAGAGTCATGGAAACCATGAGCTGGTCTTTACAGTAGACACAGTAGGGCTTTGAGATGAAGGCTGACTTGCTCATAATGAGTAATACTACACTAACATTTGCTAAAAAAAAAAACAATTAAATAAATTAAATTAAAAAGTCCATGTGAGACTGATAAGAATTGAACCAGTTTGCAGGTATTTGGTTGTTCACAAATCAGAATGTTGACTTGATGCAATCATGGAATCACCAGAGTCATTGCAGTTTATTTAATAACTGCTGAGATATTTCAATAAAAGTCTATAATGCTGGTAGTGCGGGACAAAAATACAGGATAGTTAAAGGATAATTATGGTTTATTTAAACCTCGTGTACTCTCATTAATGTGACCACTGTGACTCTATGTGAGCCATGAAGTCTGGACAGATTTCTGAAGCAGATGTTGAGATATTTCACTGCAGGTGAAGGAAAACTGAAGGCATCAGAATTCTTTGTACCCACACCACCTATAAACATATATGTGATTTCACTAAATGTTGACAATATCAGTGTGGTGGTGCTACAGGAAAACTCAGGAAACATCTGTACAAAAATCCAGTTAGTTCTTTCAGTCTGGAGTGGACCATGCAGGACTGCCTCTGGACACCCAACACATCATCCACATTCTTGACCTAAAAGTCCAGACCTCGCTCCTCCCTGCAGACCGCTCACTTCATTTTTAATAAATGCACTTCATTAACTTCAGCAGCCGCAGTCTTTCAAACAGCCACACATCAGGGAGACGAGACGAGTGTTTCGGCTTCTCGTCTGGTTAAAGTCGCATTACGCAGACTCTTTAAAATGTTGCCATCATCAGACATCAGCTGTTGGTACTGTAATGTGACTATGAGTAGTTCTGCTTTATATAGCGATGAGCTGAGTCTCCAGGAGGACAAAGACAATGAAATAGTGTACGGGAAACGACACAGATGGCTGCCAAAACCACAAACAAAAAGAAAAGAAAAGAAGAGTTGCTGGAGCTGAGACATTCAACCTCTGTTCAGGCCACACTTTGTAAAGACTCGATTTAGTGTCTTCAGTTTCACCCAAATCTATCTGACAAATGAAATAATGTGTATGAACTTTGTGCAACGTTTTAGATTTAAAAAATGAAAAACATCAGATACTTCTGTCTTTAATGACCTTTAAAAATGAGAACTTTGTGTCTTTGTGCAAGTAACAACTGAGGAGAGCAAGAAATTTAGCACGATCAAATAATACTGTAGCTTATAGAAAAAATTATCATGTAGTTAATTTATTTAAATGGTCTCTGACACTAATTATGAAATTATTCATAAACCTGAAATAGCTGCAAGGTGTCTCGGTGGTTAGCACCGTTGACTCACAGCAAGAAGGTTGCTGGTTCGCTTCCCGGTGAGGATACCTGGGATTTTGCATGTTCTCCCGTGCAGCGTGGGTTCTGTCTGGGTTCTCCGGCTTCCTCCCACACAGTCCAAAAGCATGTTGAAGTTAACTGGTGATTGTGCTTAGCTGTCTGTCTCTAAGTGTAGCCCTGTGATAGACTGGTGACCTGTCCAGGGTGTCCCCTGCCTTCGCCTTAAGTCAGCTGGGATAGACTCCAGCCCCCCATGACCCTAGTGAGGATTAAGCGGTGTATGGATGATGGAAGGATGGATAATCCTGAAATAATGTCAGTTTATTAGCAAGTTTGTTTTGATGTTGAGAAGTACTTACTGAACTTAGATTTTTGAATAAACTGTGCATACCATTTAAAAATGGGGAAAACATCTCTTTCAGCCCCAGCTAACCATTATTTTAACTACATTTATTCTGCAGGTTTTTGTTTGATTAATTATTTAGTTGACAAAATATCAGAATATCAGAATATAATGAGAGCACAAACCCAGATGTATTCAGTTTACTACCAAACTAAAATCTGCATTTAAGAACTTGGAGAACTTTTTTTTTTTTTTTGGTAGTTTAAAATTCGTCATATTTATTGCCTTTGCTTTTCTGTGGGATCCACTCATTGGATTGTTTAATCGTTTCAGCTTTAATTTAAATACATATAAAATATGATATGATTTTAATCATTGTGAATTAACTGAATCCTACATTTATTTGAGGTTAGAAACATTTTTAAAAAGTGGAAACTATTTGGCTAATATTAGCTGCAAACTATTTTTATTGTTAATTATACGATTTAAATAACTTTTCAAGTAACAAAGAAAAGGATTACCAACTCTAACTTTTCACTAGTAAGGATTTATTATTTATTGTTTCTCATATGATCATAAATTTGTTGGTATTCTTTTAAAAAAAAAAGTAATTCTTTGGCATTTAGGCACATTTTATAGAGAAGACCTACTCAAGTGTAGCAGCTGATTTTTGACCTCCACGGAGACTAAAGATACACAAAGTAAATCTGAAATAAATTTGTACACACAAACCTTAATAAATACCTCGGAGAAGAGTCACGATCAAACGGCCTGTATGAGGTCAGTGCGTTCCACAAAACCAAATAATACATTTGTTATTCTGGTTGTTTAGTCTGAAGGATGCTGCTGGCATCAGCGCTTAATGCCTGACTTAACCAGAGCAATCCAAAGTAGTGAGGTGTCTGGGTTTTCAAATATGTTTTTTATATTCACAGTGCCTGGTTTATGTACGGATTACTGCTTTGTCATTGCTTGTTTTGTTCAAGCCAAGTCCAAAACACAGCATGGTGCGCTCGATCCCAACTATTTGTAAAATATAACCAAGATTCAAATGTATGTTCTTTTTTCTGTGTTCATCTCTTATCTTTTTTGAGCTCAGGGATGAAACTATGGTTCTGAGTTAGGACAGTGTTGCTTTACTGAACAGATATAGCTGAATTCGAGGTAAGACATCAGGAGCCTCATGAAGAGTCTGATCACCTCCTTGTAGGAATCAAGATAAAAGAAGTAAACAGGCATCAAAACCATCAAATGTGATAATCTGAGCCTGTCACAGTGTGCAACCTGAGCCAGCAGGGACTGTCAAGAGTCAGCATGCTGCACCATCAATAGCTGGACCTGTGTTACGCATGTTTTTGTGACCACTGGAAGATGCAAGATAAAAATAAAATTATACTCCAAATGCCTGATTTGCTGAACATCTGCCTATGATAGACACTACAGTTTGGATCTTAGCTAAGCAGCAATGCACCGAGAAGCCTCTGGTATAAGGTGTTCTAATGTCATATTTGCCCATTATGGATGCCCTTTATCACTGTGCAAGATGGTGGCTAGATTTACATCTGGTCTAGTTTTTAGTTTTTATGAGCACAGTTCTCTGAACCTTGTGATCACACCTCATATGGAGATCCTCATGTTTTATTTTTAATAAAAAGAGTTCACAGAAATGTCCTCCTCCGCAGTGATAACTTGTGTTAGTGTGCTTAAAGGATGCATCACAACTTTTTTCCCATCACTGATTCTGAGACTAACTATCCTTCTGTTTAAAATATGCACAGTGAATCTTGATTGATTCTGATCAATCTTATGGTAATGACAGTTTAATTACACATTCGTTATTAATAGTTATGTAATGAAAACAATTTGGACCAATATAAATGTAATATTTCAAAATAACATCCTAGCGTAAAGTGTAGAAACTGCTATTATTATAACGTTGTTTTTTTAAAAATTTCTAATCCCATAATTATTTCTTGACTCTGTTTATGTCCTCTTTGGGAAGTTCGATATGCTTTAGCTTGAACAGCGCTACACAGGCTTTAAATAAACCATGATTATTATTACAAACACAGCATTTCAATGAAAAATATATTCAGTGGGAATTACATAAACTTTCTTTGGAGCAGAAAGCAGAGGAACTCCTGCCAAGAACATCAGCCGTCTGTAAGTGAACTAGAAAGCGGCCATAAACTGTATCTGTATGTCAAGACACTTAAACATTCACAGAGGAAAGCAGCCAAGTGTTCCCAACAAATGTGTTGTTTTATGATGAGCAATTTAAGTGAAGAATTCCAGTCAAACTCCTAAAATTAATAATAACATATCATTAACTATAACATCATGTTAATGCCTAAGTTATGGGAATACGTCCAATAGCGATCAGGACTGTACTGCAGTCACAGCATTCCTTCCTTCATTTCTAACTATGACTGCTCTGCGCTGTTGGACACAAAACAGCTGTTTTCTTTACCTGAAAAGCACCTGTTCATGATGTCAGAACTTTCTCAATGACAGGTCACTGCTGCAACAGTGTGTCTTCATGCTCAGTTACGTTCTTATAGCAGCTTTCACTGACTCCCCCTCATAAACCTCCACATGAATCCAGATGCACGCAGTGGCCACGCTGTGAACCCAAAACATGGCTTCTTTCCACTGGATTCCTCTACAGGTCAAAGTGATTTTAATTAGTTGAGACCCAAACAAGGGACACAATGTCATTCTTCCAGCTTCTCACTGGCCCAATGTAGGGGACAGGTTTGGACGTATAGTCGTACATGATGTCTAAACAGGGATACAAACTGATATCAGCATCACCGTCGGTATTGGCAGATAAAGGTTTCAAGATTGGCATAGGCCCGAAATGAACACTGATAAGAAGATAACTCCTGTGAGGGGACAAGTTTGTAGTTTTGTTTGGAAATGTTGCACAACATTACATTTGGTCTGCATTGGCCATCGCAATGAGAGCAGGCATAATAATACAGTGATGGAAAAAATCATTAGAACACCCTTGTTTTCTTCAATTTCTTGTTCATTTTAATGCCTGGTACTACTAAAGGTATATTACCTGAAGAATACAATGAACACAACAAAAAATGCAGCTGATTACATCATACCTTATGTCCTATTTGACATGCTTAAGCTTACTTGTATTCCCAGGGTATATAAGAGGCCATTTCATGTCATAAGNAATGCAGCTGATTACATCATACCTTATGTCCTATTTGACATGCTTAAGCTTACTTGTATTCCCAGGGTATATAAGAGGCCATTTCATGTCATAAGCAGCACTGCAGATGTAAAGGTCTAGAGTGGTTTCCTGCTTACATTCAAGCCGTAGCACAACTCAGAAGTTGTCAGCTCTCACATGATGCCAAAAACAAAAGAATTCTATGAAGCCACAAAGGCAGCCATCTTGGTACTGCTGGAAATTGGCACAAGTGAGAGACAGGTAGCGAAAAAACTGAAGATCTCCAAGACAGCCGTTCATTCCACCAAGAAAAAACAAGCCCAACATGGTACTACCAAATTCCTAGCTGGTCACGGCAGGAAATGTCTTTCTACCTCACAAGATGACCGTGCACTCATCCGTTCCTGTGTCAGGAATTAGGGATGGACTGATACCTCTTTTTGATTTCCGATACCGATACCGATACTTCAACTTTGAGTATCTGCCGATACCGATACCATCTCTCCTCCTAAACTTCTTTGGAAATACCTTATTTGCATGGATACATTTGTTTAAGATGGCTTTATCAAAAGCCTCATACTATTAAAGCATAGACTTTGCTCTTCTAAGAAAGGAAAAAACAGCCAAAAGCATGTCTCAAAGTGAAACTGTAGCTGCTTTATTTGAGCTGCAGTCAGACTACAGTGTGCACTCAGTGCCATTCACATATTTAGAACAGATCACAATGACACAGCAACATTAAGCTGCAATTTAAAGGTTACATTACCAAAACTTGGTATTAAATAATAGGACCACTAATAGCCGCTCTCGGCTCTGCGCATGAGCAGTAGTAACTGAGGCCGGAAACGTTGTGACCTGCTGCGGGATCGGATCCAATAGGAAGGTTCTGTCTGCAGAGCCGGAGAGCCACGTACAGGCTGCTGGTAGAGGGCTGGACTCGTCTTCTACGGCCGTATAAGTGCACGGCTTCTAGTTCAGGTGCGCGACGTAGTTTTAAAGGGTGATTTCACTCAAAATACACTTCCAATTTAAAATATATATATTTAAGAAGAGTATTTTTAAGCCCTTACCGCTCCCACATCCCGCCGGCGGGACGTGACCACTTTCCAAACACATTACAGCCAGATGTGCGCATGCTCCACAATCACGTTTCCCGACAACATACACATCAAATGAAAGCTCAGAGTCTCCTCTTTCCGATGATATAAACCTTTTTGACCTGCAGCAACCACAGCGTTGACACAAAGAGCTTTTTGTACAGAAAAGCAAAATGTTAAAATCCAAGTTTTCTTACTTTTGAAGGCTCTCTGCAGCTCAACCATCGCTCATTCCTCACCAGCTTGGTCTCATTCTGTCCCGTAAAATAATTCGGTCCGTAAAACGTATTAGATCCTCAAAGGCACAAATTCCGCAGTAATGTCTTTCCAGCTTGAGATCAGCTCCGGCTGTTTTATTCATTTCTTCTGGCAAAACCAGGCTGAATCTGTTTTAGGCAGCTAGACGGACGTCTCAGCTTTTGATTGACACCTAGTTTGGCCAATAGGAGGGCTTTGGGGGTGAGTGACAGCCTGAAGAACCAATGGAGTGTCTCAGACAGTCAACCCGGTACGCACAAGTAGATTCGACCAGTCGGGTTGCAGACACTCTCTGAAGCTGTAAACTTGTAGCCAATGAGCAGACGAACACGTGGGTGTGTCGGAAGGCAGGGTTGTGTGTGTGTGGCGGTATCGGATCGGCCAGTTACCACTGTGAAGGAAATCATCCGATACTGTAATTTCGGCGCATCTCTATCAGGAATCATCATCAGACCTCCGGGGACCTTAAAAATAAGTGGGCACTGTCGAGAAATGTGACTTGTTTGGCAAGGACAGTTGGAAACTGACTTCTTGAAGCTGGTCTGAAGTCACACAGGGCACGGAAGAAGCCCTTCATCAACAAAAGGCAGAGGAAAGTCTGGTTACTCTTTGCTGGGCATCACAAAGACTGGACTGTTGATGATTGGGCTAAGGTTCTCTTCAGTGATGAATCCAATTTTCAGTTGATGCTCACTCCAGCCAATTTACTGGTTAGGAGGAAGCCTGGAGAAGCCTACAGACCAGACTGTCTTGCCCCTACAGTAAAACATGGGGATGGATCAGTGACCATCTGGGGTTGTTTCAGTATGGGTGGAACAGGGCAAAGGCAATAGTGTGAAGGGTGAATGAACCAGGTCATGTACAGGGCTACTCTTGAAAACAGTCTTCTTCCATCAACTGGAAAACTCTTTCCTGCCTCCAATGACTGGATTTTCCAACAAGACGATGCCCCTTGCCACACAGCAAGGTCAGTTAAAGAACCAGAACATTGGAACCATGCCTTGGCCTCCTCAATCACCAGATCTTCATCCCATTGAAAACTTGTGGAAACTCATCAAACGCAAAATGGAGAACCACAAGCCTCAAAACAAAGCAAATTTGTTTGAATTTGTGCAACAGAAGTGGGCTACTATGGCAGCAGAACAATGTCAGAAGCTGGTGGAGAACATGCCAAGACGCATGGCTGCAGTCCTCAGAATCAATGGTTATGCAGTCAAGTGCTAACTCCTGTGTGTATCATGTGACTAAAACAGACAGAAAAGAAGACATGGAATGCCTAAAAGCACTGCTTTTGGCAGCACAATGCTATTGATGTAAGAACTTAAGTGATTTGGGTTATTATTAAGAAAACCATGGAAAATAGCTAAATATCAGCTCTGAAGTTAAACTCTTATGAGCTATTTTTGTTGTTGTCATTATATTTGTCCAAACAAATGTACCTTTAGTTGTACCAGGCATATCACAATGTCTAATGTCTGCAACAATCCAACATCATATGTGTCGACTTCAGGCTCCTTTTTTTGGTCAACATCATAAGTGCCACAATCAGCCAAATATATTTTTCTTTGTTTCACAGTATAAGCAGTATAAAATACTGAAAGCATTCGGTGGGACACTGTACAGTGTAGCAATTGTTATGTCAATGTTCTCTGGTGAACAAACGAAGTTTCTTGATAACCGAAAATACATCTTTGACATTTCTGTATGAAATTTCCTGGGAATTATCACATACACTAGTACAGATAATAGTAATATCAGCTCTAACCTCAACCACTCTTCATGGATAGCTCCCTGAAACGAAACAGGTTTGAACTAATTCCTGTTTTTCTTGTTTGTTTGTTTCTGACACAGCCACAAACTTAGGAAAGTGTTCAAACTCCACGTCCACACGTGTTTAATGAGAACACAGAGTGCTATTACACCTGTTTGTACTGTCTATTTCCACAGTTTCACCTTAAAGATGGAAAGCAGAAGGACAAGTGGATTCTTCTGTGTCAGAAGTTCATTAATTTTCCATCTGTTTTCCTGTCAGCAGTCACCCCCTGAGAAGCACACAAGGACGAGCTGCATCGCCGGTTCACCAGAGTGCTAAAGATAAATTTCCATCCCGTGTCCTTGTCAGTGGTCCAAGTTCTACAGGTGCAGAAGAACAAAGCTGTTCCACCGTCTTTTTATCATTACAAGTGTCACATAGTGCTGCTAAACTGAGAAGCATCCAACACAGTAAGTTCAAAAAACATCACCAACAACAGTGTGATGCAGAACAACAGAGGAGCCGAAACTGACCTTTTTCACTGCAGACGTGTTGGAGACGGAAAATCAAATTAGATATAATTATTAAACAGAACTTTGGAATTAGATGTTCCAGTTCAAATGCATGTTGGTTTTATTGTGATACACAAAAGAACGGAGCCATCATTAGTAGCAGTGCTGCACAACTAATCTGATAATGATGTCAAGCCGTGTAATTACAGAACCACCAAAGACTGAGTTGTTCAAATAAAAATGTGTGCCAAATGTTTCAATAGTTTAAAGAATAGGCTCTTCTATTCCTCAACAGGATGGTATTCATGGTGAACTGCTCTAACATTTGACATCATTCTGACTAGTTCTGATGACACTATGACTAGTCAGACGTTTTATTCCAGATATCTATAAAGTCATCCTGACTAGTCAAAGAAACAGCTGTCGCTGTCTCAAATGTCACTGTGAATAGTCTGAATTGTTGTGCATGATGCTACTTATATAAGGTCTCCCTTTGGATATTAGCACAGGAAAGCATTTAAACAGCAGCAGTAATGGCAGCTACAGTGGTGGATAAGAGACAGTGAATAGCATCATACTGACTCTAAACTGAGATTTTGTGATTTCATTTACTAAGGTATTTGCTGTTATACTTTATTTTTTGGCTTATTGTCTTTTCTCATAGTTTAAGAAGGACTGGGAACCTAAAAAAGCAGTACAAGAATGTTAAACTCTAAAACAAAAATCTCCATTACGAGTGAAGGTCCTAAATTAAAAATGTTAGTTAAGTTAAAGCAATAAAGTAACATAAAGAATGAAAAGTAAAAGTACACACTACACACTAAAGCAGGACACCTCCTGTAAATGTCCCATTATTATATTACAGGGGGATTTCTACTTAATGTATGAATAATGTTTAAATATGATGACACTACTTCATGCACCTCTCATTGTTTCATCTGTACTAATACATTGCATTTCAAAAACTTTACACATTTAATTGTTGAACTGTCAAATACATGTAGTCATGTAAAAAAAAAAAAGACAATATTTGCATCTGAAATGTAACTAAGTAGGGGTAGGATTTGTGGTAAAATGAAAATAATAAAAGTACAGTACCCTAAATTGTACTTAGGTTCAATATTTGACTGTGTGTAGTGACTTTCCACCACTGAAAGTAATATATTACAGATAAACATCCACAAAATCCTGAAAGTAGCTTCGAAAAAAGTCCATTATGAGCCTTCATCCTTAGTTATAAATACTGATGCATTAATAAGATAGATAAACAGATAGATTTATACATTATTTATTCATGTATGCACATCTGTTGGCAGCGTGTTTCTAGATGTCTGTGTGTGTGTGTGTGTGTGTGTGTGTGTGTGTGTGTTAAATTACGCTAAATGAAATAAATGTGTTTCTAAGAAAAGTTCTGAGCTGCACAGGGCTGCAGGAAGTCAAAGAAAGTGAGTGACTGTCCTCGACCACATCCTGCAAAGGTAACCATAGTTACACCGGAACACTTCCTCTACACTCTGTGACTCACACAAGCGATCGAACTTTAATATAACGGTGACATTTGTGATATACATTAAACCTGACTACTGTAGGAGAAATAGATTTGTCCTGTTTTACCCTAAAAGTTCAGTACAACAAGTCCTAAGCAGCACAACAGCGCTGTCTTTGTGCACCGCAGACGCTGAAGGAAACAAATTAATATTTCTTTCTAAATGCAGCATCCAGACGGCTACCAGCTGTGCACAATGCTGCGTGTTGTTTGAAGGGTCGAGCTGCTCTGTGTGCCTACTTTCATGAAGATGCCACAGTTCAGTCTCAGCAGTGAAAGGCCGATATTAGATTTATCTGAAAAGGCAGATTGCATCTAAATGACCCTTCCTGCAGCAGCACAATGATTCCAGTTCAGGGTCTTATTTTAGTTCAGTGAGTGACTACATGCAGGGAAATTCACAAAGAGATACACAGTGCCCTCTAGTGAGGGAAGGTGCACAGTGACTCTGAGTCCAGTTTTCCAAGTATTTAGGAACATTTTGGGGTCTTTTGTACCTTCTGTCTAATGATACTTCAAAAAGAGTGTTGTACTTCTTATTTAACTACATTTTTTATTTTACAGATACATTTTTTTAGGGTAAGGAAATAAGATTCACAGACATCATTAAAGATTAAAACAGTAGTTTCCAGTCTTTCAGGTGTTTGTTAGCACGTTCACTAAAGACAGAATTTACCTCAAGACTTCTCACAAAATTTGATTTTGATAATAGTTTTAAAACCAAAGAGCTAAAGATATTAGATTGTATAAACTTGTTATTAGCGTTGCTTTTGTCTTACCTGACACGAGACAAAATGTCCCCTGAAAACATCATGTGTGTTCCTCAAAATATTAACAGTATGATAGAATACCATAATATAGAATACAATAGAGCCCTCATTGATGTCTGTAGTTTCAAATATTCAAAAGATATTGGACTTTTTCCATTCGTTTTCAGTGGTCTCCAATTTGGATAGATGTGGATAAAAACTAAAGTCCCTCTATGAAACGCATGAACATACCAGTATATAAAATGGTGTCAAATTATCAGTTTTACAGATATTGGGTTCAAATTTGAAATATGAGTATGATACAAGTTTTTGTTTTTTGGGTTTTTTTTTTATTGACACAGAGTGTGTTTTAGTTCCCATTACCTAATGCTGTTTTATGCACCTTTTTTTTTCAAGAAAATTTAGACGAGGATCAAAAACATATTTTTTTCTGTGTGTACTGAAATGGAAAAACTTTTTACTGGTAGCACCTGGAATGATTCTGATTGCTGTGGCTAAAACTATATTATATTATATTATATTATATTATATTATAAGAAAATAAGTTTAAATCCCCTGATTTTATCTTCTTAAATATGAATATGATCTGGTTTCTTTCTTGCTTTGTGACAGTAAACTGAATGTCTTTGGGTTGTGGACAAAAGACATTTGAGGACTTTTTAAACAGACCAACAGCTAATTGGCTCATAAACAATTGCAGCTCTGCTTTCATCTCTTTTCTTATTCTAATCATTCTAATTCCTCTTAACAGGAATAAGGAAAAATAAAGGCTAAAACCAAGTGGTTTATAAATTGTGTGTGTTTTTTCTGACAGCATAAAAGGGGAAAAAAGTCCCCTGAAAGCCAGGGTGTAGTTTGCATTCAGACTAAATGTATGATAGCTGCAGACTGTTTCTCTTCATTCCCTCTCAACTATTAATGATTTTTAATTTACATTGCAGTTTTAAATGTCAAGTACACGTCAACTTGAGCTTGTTCAAATGACCATATTTTCCTTTGAGTGAATAAGTAACAGTAAAATTCACATTAAACTGGGTACATGCAACACATCGGTAAAATTAGGCCAGAAGTATGTGTGTTTGTCAAGTTAAGCAATAGTACTGATGCATTAACATGAACAATTGAATAAGTTGTCAATCAAAAAGCCATTTTTCTGCACAATGCATGTTTTACTTTTGATGCTTCATGTATATTTACCTAAAAATATTCTGTGTTTCCACTTCAGCAGGATGTGAATTCAGGACATTGGTACTTTTATTGAAACTCCCACAACTGTTAGGGTGCATTTCTACTAAAGATTCACTCAGACTGAAACCAACAAACTTTATTACATACTGCATTTCCTTTTCTTCTTTTTTTCTTTTTTTTTCTTCGTAGCATAATACATCAATTATCAACATCAGAATATATATATGGCTCTGATTTCAAGGTACATAAATCACTCAATGAAATACCCTGTTCGGACAAACCAACAATACAAAGTGCACAAATAAAGTCGCTTCAAGTCAACTGCATCACATGACAGAACTGCTGTTGTGTTTTTAGAAAAGAAAAGAAAAAAAAAACTGAATTAAAGCTTACATTCAGAAACCTCCGGAGGGTCTTCTGTCATCTCGGGACAGTCGTAATGATCTCCTCTGGTGCGCAAACAAGTAATGACCCCATGCATCATTTTAAAATGGCGCGCACACACACACACACACACACTCCCACACAAACAAACTTATTTGGCACCATATTTTAGCATAGAACATAAAATACAACTTGCACAACGTTAGTATATGGAGGTAATATTTGATTTTGGCACGTTACAGAAAAACACTCAAGGTTTAAAAAGTTCATGTAATCCCACTTATTACATGCTCAGTCTTCACTGAAAGGTTTTAAAGTTAAGAATAGAAACCCACTTACTGTATATAGCAAGACCTCCTCCACATTAAAATGGTCCTTCTAAAAGCCCGCTCAGCCAGTTATGAGTAGCCACTGACTAGAGATTCCCATGTAGCGCATGTTAAATGACAAGGAAAGCACCGGATTTCCTTGGAGAGTTCAAAATTGGTCGCAGTTCTTCGGCGCCATAATGAGCAATGTAAACAAATGGCAACAAATGAGTCGAGTGTGACCTCTGTGAACCCTTAAAGCCGAGATGTCTGATCATATATTGCACTCTAGAAAGAATCCTATGGGGTTGTCCTGGCCTGTTCAAACCATCAAACAAAAAGCTGGTATATAGATATAGAATTAATAAGGTATTCAGTAATACTATGTTTATTATAATATCTTGTGTATATTAACATTGATATATAGATTATTTCAACATTATGATATGAAAGATACATATTTATAAATTGCTATGAATATAGGCGGCCGCGACTGTCGAGCAGACGCGGCGCCAGATATAACATAATAACTATTCTGCGATTAGTTTCATCCAAACAAATACAAATAAATGCTTTCGCGCGCGGCTCACGGGGTAAACCAGTGCGAAACTCCATAGTGAATATGAATTGAAGCCTCCCATGCACAGAGAGGTTTCAATACAGGTCGAGACTGGTTTCCAAACAGGCCAGCGTGAACCTTAAAACCTCAGCATGCATGCTAAGTAACAGCAATCTCTGGTAGAAAAATTACATCTCAGTTTAGTTGAATTGGATTTGTGGTGCCTTGCTGTAAATCTGTGAGAGCACACTACAACACTAATCTGGGGCTGCACTGAACATCAATCTGCAGTAAAGAATGTCAACAATGGCCCTACAACAATGTATTACAATCTCTTGTTTCCAGCCTCTCTACCTCCACACACATTTGTATATTTGCACCGACATATATATTAGATTCACATCAGTATTCTATCTTATAGCAGCAGAAACACATACGCACTGTAAACTGTATGGACAGAAAACAAGGAACGAACAATTCCTTCATTTCGTGGAATCTGTGTTGACCTCAATCTGTGGTGGGGCACAGCACTATGTGTTGAGATGTGAGCTAGTGAGCATATCCTGGGGAAAACTCCAGCCATGTATGTTTGTCAGAGACAAAAACACGTGTAAGTTTTATGCCTCAGGCTTGACTTGGCAAGCTGCCCTGACTCCTTGGTAACTCCACTGTATCTTCCACAGATGTACCAAACCACCAACCAGAACCACCGACCCCTAATAGGAACAAATACGCAACACTAACTTTACATGTAAATAGCCTGGTTCCAAAGACATGCAGGCAATGTCCACCATCACGGATGGCTAATTCACTAACAAGTTTAACAACAAACGAGGAACCTTCGTGAAGCTCAGTCGAAATAAGGAGCAATTTTATACTTAAAACGCCAGCGGCATGCATTTTGCTCAAAAACCCAAAAGAAAGAATGCCTGTAATCTTATTCATAACATAACTCCACGTTTGTCTATGCAAATTCACTCGACACTGGAAGCTCACAAAATCCACAATCTTCAAGAAGAAGCATCAAGCCACGTTCTAACTCTATTACAAGTCTACTGCCAGCTTTATCAGAATGATCACATGAACTATCTGTAATCTACAATCCTGCTCTAACACAGTCTGCATGTTCTGCAACATCCCAACCCTTCAAAGGTGGGAGATTTTTAAAAAAAGACACTGTTCACTCTTCATCATAACATCTCTGCTTCAGCTGAACACTGCACTGACCACACGGCACTGCTGCTCGCTTCAGTGTCCTTTAACTGAAAACTTATGTGCAGAACTGATTGCATCACCATAGGGGCGATGTTGTGATATCAAAAGAAAGAAGGTTTTGCACCCAAAATATACAGCGATGACGGCGGTTCTCACACACACACCACCAGGTATGACAAAGCCGACGCCGTCTGGACTGAGCGGCCACATGCAGCACACAGTCGCAAGCATGTCTGTCACCCCAAAGCTGCAGGGGACAGCGAGATGCCCGAGCAGAGCCCTAAAGGGACCACAATTGAGCCGGAATGAAGCCTTAATGGTCAAAGAGCTGCCTGGTTGCCAAACTGCACCACCCCGCGGAGCCGCCTAGAGGCCGGTGAGGTCCACAATCGCTTTGATGAAGATGGTGTCGTCGCGGATGTAAGAGTTCTTGGCGTCGAGCTTGGAGAGCGGGCAGAAGAGCGGGCACCCGCTGGCGATGTTCATCTCGCTGACAGGCCTCTGGAAGGAGGAGGAGGTGACATCCGGTCGAAAGGCATCGATGATGTGCTCCCTGTTGCTCTGGTCCAGCAGCATCAGAGTCACCTGGGAGGAGAGAGAAGAGATTGTGTTTACATGTTTGGAGCAATAATGGTTCATGATATTTAATAAAATATAAATACAACAAGTCATTTGGGAAAAAAGATAGAACGTGGCTCAAATTTCATGGCAATACGCCATCATATGTTAAATGGAAGATGAAAAATGACTGAAGTATAAATAAATTAATGCAGAAGTTATGTATCAAGCCCAATCCTTTAATAAGGCTAGGGGCCAGTAAGTGCAATTTATAACTGATTGTTATTTGCTGTCACACATGTTGTAAAATTGAATAAGTTACTTTATATGTGCAGCAATATCAATATACATTTGGTACATTTTTATTGGTTATGCACTAAGACAGGGCTGCTTGATGGTTAGCACTGTTGCCTCGTAGCTAGAGGCTCCCTGGTTCGCATCCCGGTTAGGACGTCTGGGATCTTTCTGTGTGGAGTTTGCACACACAGTCCAAAAACATACTGAGGTTAACTGGTGATTCTAAATTGTCCATAGGTGTGAATGTGAGTGTGCTTGGTTGTCTGTCTCTAAGTGTAGCCCTGTGATAGACTGGTGACCTGTCCAGGGTGTCCCCTGCCTTCACCCTAAGTCAGCTGGGATAGACTCCAGCCCCCTGCGACCCTAGTGAGGATTAAGTGGTGTATAGATAATGGATGGATGCACTAATAAGCTGCAGAATATAATACATCACATATGCCACTGTTACATAAAAAACACTGGCCCTATTGATCCCAACTTGATTGAACACATGTACTGACTGGAGGTCATTAAGCCTCATGGCAGACTTAAACACTGGAGTTAGATGGTCTGCCTTGTCCAGCCATAGACCAGTCCACTGGAATGCTCTGATTTATGAAGATATTCTTGGTTTGCTTTGTTTATATCTGCTGATCTATATCTGTCAAAAAAGCCTGGGAAGTTGTTGTCTTAAGTCCCAGGATGTATTTCTGGTATGTTTTCCCAGAGTCTGTGCTGAACTGGGAAAAATGCCATGTGAGTGTGCTGCCACCTTTGTTTGGAGCGAGTTACAAAGTTGCCCAAATCTTTAAGAGAAGATCTGACTAAATTATTTATAGCAACTTCACCAAACTTAGAGGCAGAAACATTCCAATGTACATGTTGTGACTAACTCACATGAGCCCTGCACACACACAAACCTTATTTAAATAGTTTTATATCTATATGTCTGTCTGGGTCAGGACACTCTTTTTAAAATAATTCTTACCCTCAATGAGTCTTTGCTAATTACATTTTAAAACCAGGAGAAAAAAAGTTCCTTTCAGAAATATGAGACAATATAGACAAAAAGTACATGACATTACACAATACATAATACTGTGCAACAAGTGTTCTTAAAAAAATAAATTAAAAAAAAGAAGTGGTTGTTGTTGCTCTTCTCTGTTTTTTTGTCTTGTGTTGTATTTGATGTAGAGCTACAGATAAATAACTTGATCGTGCATATTTTTCTGCATGAGGACAAAACAGGTGATTTTCAGTAATGCAACATCTGGCTGTGGTACTTCATTAAATAAAAACGGACACAAGTTGTGTGTTCATTACCTAAAAAGAGGTTGAAAATCCTTAATGAATATCCCCGTTTATCTACATCTTTTACCTTCTGGTTGAAGGGCCATTTGAGCAGAGCGTCACTCAGTCCCCTCATCACCACAAAGAACAAGGACAGGTGGCTGCCACGCCCCGTCCCATCTCCATTCAGATAGATCCGTAGACACATCTTATAGCCATACTTGCTGGTATAGAAGGCTGGAAAGAAAACGACAAGAATATGGATGCAAACTCTAAACTATTTTCTTAACCAGCAGTTTGCCACAAAAACAATCAGTACTTCATATTTGTTAAAGTAAACAAAGTTTCCATGTGCCGATAAGGTCAGCTGTAACCACAGACGCTGGATGTTTACTGCAGAGCGGCTCAACTTTGTCAACCATGCAGCCGCAGAAATACTGTACTGGTTCACAAGGTCTTGTAACGGTCTGAGAACACTAACCAGAGGCCATTAAATGACACAAGTGTCTGTCATGGTGGTCCTTTGGTAGCTAACCCCCCATAAAAACAACTCATTTAACAGTTTGGATTTAAACATTGACATTCCCATGCTTCTTTGTGTTTTTAAACATAGAGCTGCCCGTAGTAAAGAAAATGCTTCAAATTTGCATCAGTGACACAAACTACCAGTTAAGGAAATAGTTGTTTCTTAACCGATGTTGACCATGTCATCAATCGATTATCATTATATCGTTAAAGTGAATCAGTGACTGTCAGTATGATTCCATGTGTTGGCATACCATTTTATATGGTGGTATATGGTGTCCTCACCTGCCACACGGCTAAATTCAACAACATTCTCGTGGTCTTTTGTGAATGCTAACACACAACTAGTCAGAGTGAACGCCTCCTTGGATCCCTATAGTTTTAAACAAAGCAAAGCAAACTGCAGTCTTCCATCTCATTAAACAGTTAGAAGCTGTGTCCACAATTTCCACAGCCTGTGAAGAAGTCTACTGTGTGACAACTGGACGATGTTACCTGGTGAGAACATGGCAGGGGCTCGGCCTGCGATGGCATCTTGTCTCTTTTTGGCGAAATCTGAGATCCTCCAGACAAACACGCCGTCAAAGGTGGTGGCGGACATTTCCCTCAGCCGGCCCTCCATCTCAGCCACCGTCAGGTCCTTCAGCCCCACCGTCCTCTCCAGCTGCCGCACCTGGAAAATAAACACACACGTGGTTTATTTAATATTAGCCAGAAGTAACTGAACTGTAATAGTCTACAACAGCATATGAGGATTAAAGTTATACATTTAGTGGGGAAATGGGATATCGTCTGAGTTTAAAATGGTAAATATTAAAATCTTTTTTGGGATTACAGTGCTAAATGAACAAAAAATAAAACTTGAATATTCTCTGACATTAAAGTTGTACATTTTTGAGAAGGAACTCCCTAAGTTATTAGAACATCACAAGTATTTTCTAATTGCTTAATGTAATTTCAAATAAACAATATAATGTTTAATTTTTTCCACTGCAGAGAAGATACACAGCAAACGACGCTGCGTGTTGTGATGAAGTTGATTCAGCCTTGCAAAGTGAATCTATTTCTCATATTTCTTTGGTAAATTTATGAATTTAATCTCTGTTTTTTTTTTCTCACGAATTTATGATTTGATAATCTCAGAGAATAATAAACTTGTAAATATGTGTTTTTCTCCCATTACTATGATACTGAATAATTCTTTTTTTGTAGATTGATGGAGCTGTATTGGAGCTGATTATTATACAATGTCCTGAAGAATCTAGAAATATGTGTATCATGTCTGTGTGTTCAGATTGACTGAGACATGACTCAGAGCAGGAGGAGAATCACCTCAGTGATTGTTTATTCTTGTACCTTATTACTGAGGGCCTCGATCTTGTCCTGGTCCAGTTTATGCTGACGATTGCTGGCTTCCATGGTGGTGGCGAACCGCTCCACCTCTCTGTTCAGGACACACACCACATTTTCAAACGTGCCGGATTTCACCTCGAGTTCGGTGCACCTGCGGCCCAGTTCGGCCACCTTGGTCTTCTCGCTGTGGAGCTGAAGCTCCAGCGCTGCTCCCACCGAGCTGGGCAGAGGCGTGAAGGAGGTAGACACAGAGAGAGTGGGAGCCAGGGTGGGAGGTGGAGGGAGAGGAGCCGAGGTGGGTGGACCGGGAGGGCCGGAGCTGGAGGATGAGGAGGAGGCGGCGGCTCCCTGCACGGGAGGCCCAGAGGAGGTGGTGCTGAGCTGGGAGACTCTGGCCTCGAGTTCCCTGAGGGATTGTTGGAGTTCCACCAGTTTGTGTCCGGCTAGTTCCAGTCCCTGGGGCTGTAGGCCCTCCATGCTCACTTTCATGCCCATAATGTAGTGCAGCAGCAGGTTGAGGTGCTCATAGGCGTAGGCGCGCTCGTGGTCGTGAATCTTTTCCTTCTCAACCTGCAAAATGGGAGGCATCAGGAGGAAGGTGAAGGAAAAACGTTTCCTCTACTCAGCTGTATAAGGGACTGGATGAATATTAATTTGGGGTTGGGAGCAGGTTACATCTTTTATCTTCATCACCAAGTTTTGAGGCCTCGAACATCAGTGGAATTTCAGGTGTTTCGAGTATGGCAAGGAAAGGTTCCAGTTGTTTGTTATTTTGACATGTTAAAAAAAATTAAAAGTTACTTC
>NW_007580015.1:26974-39870 GCF_000690725.1 Stegastes partitus
ACAATGAAGCAAAGCTGCAATCTGATATGACCCAGACTGACCGACCTGACACCTTTCTCCCATTGTCTCAATTTAATATATGTTTGGCAAATGTAACTGAATAGTAAAAATTCGAGCCACAAATAGATTAATGTAAACGGTTATTACATCCACAGGTAACGAGCCCTCCTTCTCCTGGACTGGATTCTCCTGAATAAAATATGTAGTAATCTGATTACAAGGTGCTTTAGTCTGATGTGAGCAACATCAAATGTCTGTCAGTCCATCAAATCACTACCACATGGGTCACATGGACATAAGCGGTGTTAAATATCCGTACTGTGGTGCAGTTAATATCCAACTAGAACAATAAATCTAGGTTGATATAAACTAATACAGTATATAAACATTACTGATAAAGACAATCAGCTACTCACAGACATGTCACATCCCACGACGTGAAATCGACACGGTGTTCTGAATTTGCTGCAGAATTTAATATGGTCCACATACTAGGAAGAAAAACAAAACAAAAAAAACAATAAAAATCCATGAATCAATGTACAAACTTAGCCACAGCTTGTTCCTCGTGTATTGTCATGTTTCTTGACATGTACTGCTTTTCAGACATCTGTTGCTCATTAAAAAATGAGTCTCTTTCCAAATTGAAACAAAGATAGCAACTGGAAATAACATACTGTACGTGTTTGTTTACCACATATATACATATTCAGTCAGTATATATAATGTAGAAACCTTTGCTTTTTTATGTTTTGCATATATTTAACCCTCATACAAAATTAGTTTCAATGTTACCTTTTAAGAAAGTGTTGTTTTGTCTTGTCACTTTTAATATAAAAAAAAAAAACCCAAACTGTAAAGACGAAAAAAAAATTGTTGGACTTTCAAGTTTGTGATGTTCTTTGAGCTAATCGACTTTGACGTGACGTTCTGTCAGGATACTTATCAAGGTATAGGCTTGAAAATGTCATATTCCCTCAGTCATTTCATTCTACGCGTCTAATTTAAAAACGTGCCAAAAATGAACCGCTGGCACTGGATTCTATAAAAAACAAGAAATTCTACACAGCTTGGTGCAACCAAAGTGATTCAGCTGTGACCTAAGAGTCACAAGACAAAAATTCAATAAGTCTTTGGCTGAACTGCAGGTTATTTACACAGAGCAGAGACATCTGAGTTGTAAAATATCGATAGCTATGTAGAGTCAATATTTGTTTTTTTCCAGTATTGATAACACTGGAACACTTTTATTGAAAATGAGAGCCAGTTCTCAGCTAACTTAGCAGGTAAAATAAAGGTTAAATAAATACTTCTTTTTTTTTTTTAAACTGGCAAGCTCTTGGAAAAATGTTGATTCAGTTTTTCTTTTTTTTTAAATAAGCAATTCAAAAAATTAACATGTAATTTTTCTTTTTGTATGATTTAGAGCATTATATCTTTGTCAAGCTGCACATTTTTTTTTCAGTTCTCTCTACTTCTACCAATGGTTCTATTGTTTCCATACAGGTGCATGGCTTTATATTGCAGCGCAAAAAAAAGGAGCCCACAATGAAGAAAAAGAGGGACAGGAGCAAAAAATGTCAACAAACTGCTTTGATATCTGAGGGTTAACCGACCCTCATAGTCTTTTAAAGATTTCCAGCTGTATGTTTCTCATCTACTGTGAGAGGCCCAACATGCTGGAGCTCCTATGATCTGTTTTGCACCACAAAGCTTCCACCTTGTCAGCGTGTTGTTTACAGGTTTACCTTTTCTCTGGGTATTTTCTTCTTGGCACAGCCTTCACAGATCATCGGGTACTTGGGACAGATCTCATCATGTGCCTGGGAAAAAAAAAAAAAAAAAAAAAAAAAAAAGGCGACACTGTTTCTTTTAATGGCACACAAACAGCTGCTGTGATCTGCTGCACGGGCCCAGAGCAGCTGAGCATCTTCGGTCTAAATAAATAATTTCTAACCTTGATATTTTTGAAGTGAAATGGCTCCTTGCAGTACTTGCAGTTGAGCGTCCTCTCCGGGCATTCCCGCTCATTATGGCGCTCCTGTTCATTGAAGCGGATTCGTTCTTTGCAGGAAGGGCAGGGGATGATCATGAACTCGCACTTGCCCTCGTGGTTCAGCTGTGGAGAGAGGAGTTTAGGTTGAGCTGCTGTGGCGCAACGGTAGCCTCCGTGGCGTGCTGGGAGGCTGAGCTGCCTACAGGACGGGACTGTGTAAAAAGCTTTAAGCACTTTAGACGCTTGGATTCTTATCCATCAGGGAGACGTCCCAAATTCACTCTGCAACGGGACAACAAGTCCAAACAGCCGCACGGAGTCACGGAGAACTCTCTTCAGCCACCAGAAGAACGAGGAGTCCTGCAGCAGATGGTCTGGGCCCCGCAGAGCCCGGGGGCCAACTGCATAAATAAAAACTGCGCATACACATATTTTCCACAAATAAACTGGTATTTATAAGCACCAGAGGGTGTGTTGAGAATGTATGCGCCTCATGCATGGACAGTTTGAAATGATAACAAGGAGATTAAACATATCATGAGAGATAATGTTTGTTTAGGGGTTTTTACTGATTGTTGGTGTATTGTTCTTATATTTTTGAAATCTATGCAACATTTTTAATTTTCAATAACTGTTTGATGAGCTTAACATTCTTTTAAGGTATTTGTCATTTCAGCCTCATTGTACATTGGCTTACACCCGGGATCTTTCTGCATGGAGTTTGCATGTTCTCCTCATGCAGCGTGGGTTCTCTCCGGGTTCTCTGGCTTCCTCCCACAAGGTTCAAAAACATGTTGAGGTTAATTGGTGATTCTAAATTGTCCGTAGGTGTGAATGTGAGTGTGCTTGGTTGTCTGTTTCTAAGTGCAGCCCCTGGCTTCACCCTAAATCAGCTGGGGTAGACTCCAATGATGTGATCAATCAGTGGTAGACACTCATCTTTTACTGTGTTGTCTCTTTTATTCTTATGATTTTATTAAGTTTCGTTCAGATTTGTCTTCTAGTTATTGTGTTTTGGCCTCCTACTTTAACTGCACTTTGTTTCAGCTCTTTTTGTTTTTTGTTTTTTGTTTTTAAATGTGCTTTGCACTATTTCTTATACTTATATTTATATGTACATTTTTTACAAATTTTTTAAAATTTTTTATTTTTTATTTTTTTCCTGTCTCGTGTATGTGTACTTCTGTTGAATGCTGCTCTCAACAATGTGAATTTCTCCACTGTGAGATAAATAAAGGCTTATCTTATCTTATCTTATCTTATCTTATCTTATCTTATCTTATCTTATCTTATCTTATCTTATCTTATCTTATAAGTAAATTTGACTATGACCACTAAGCTGTGCTGCTTCTTTGTCGTTCATCAGTGGAGCATCCCCAACCCTCTATCGCAAACATGTAAAAGAGCCCATATGCTGCACATTGACAGGTATATATTTGTATTATTGGGTCCTACTACAATCTGTCTACCATTCTCAGTTTTTCATCAGGACAATAAGCCAAAACACTTCTCTGGGTTTCCATGAAAAAGTAGCAGCTTTGAGGAATCTAAACTTGACTGCACAGTAAGTGGAGCCAAACAAGCAAAATGCAGAATAATGACACATTTTGTGCACACTTGATCGCTAAAACAGGAAGTAGAACACAAAAACGTGAAGCAAAACAAATCACTGCAGGATGTGAAAGGTCACCTCACCTCGTAGTCTTTGATGCTGCCTTTCCAAGTGCAACTTTCATTGATGCAAACAGCTGACAGGTTTTCAACTTCCCTTCGAACCGCATTGTCTGGAAAAGCCTGAAAAAACACGAGACAACAAAAGGAATATTACCGTCGCATTGTGTCTCTCCAGTTGTTCCGTTGTACAGATCATTCAGCTGCACATTCAACACGTCACGTGACGAACTGTAAGTCAACCTGAGAGTTCATGTGTGCAAACATATTCTGTTTACTATCACAGATGGGAAAAAGTTGCATTTTGGAGACAGGAAATGGTGCACGCCTGGCTATTTTAATCAGACATGATCATAATTCAGTTATTAAACTTGTATTTACAGGACAAAAATACTTTCGTACTCACACATCCTTGTTTCAAAATCGACGTAGGATCCTCAAAAATATCCTCTTTAATGCAGGCGTTGCATTTCTGGGGTCCATTACTGCAAAAACACAACAACATGTACTGTTAAATTAAAACATGCAAACAGTAGATAGACAGTGGTGGAAACAAAAGCGTATTCCTATTTTACTGCAGTATTTACATTTTCTACTACTTTACAGCAGAATTCAGAAAACAGATTTTTTTTAATGAATATTTTAATTAGTATTTTTTTATGAAAGACTTAAATTTAAATAAAACACTGAATAAAATTTAGTAAAGAAATACATTATAGACATTTTATATTAAGCCATTCAAAGTAGTTTAAAAGACCCAACTTTCAATGAAGTCATGCTATAGTTAATAATAGGCTCACAAAATAGGATACACTGTGTTAGACCAACTACAATATTAAAATGCATACACACACTTTTATGTATCAGTAAAAATAATTCAGCGGTGTAATTTACCGCATAGTAATATTATAATATGTATTTCATTTATAATTAAAAAATTTCAATATGAACTACATATACACAAAAATTAAACTGAATTAAAAGAAATTAAATTAAATTAAATTTTATTTTTCAGTTTCATTTAAAACCAAAATCTGAAAACTTGTTTCAGGTGTCAAATTTAGAAAATTAAAAAGAAAACTATCAAGCACAGTCGATGTTTGTAATCTTGGTTTGCCATTTCTTATTTGGAAACCAAAAATAGTAAAACTTTTTTTCCCCCCAGATTTTAAATCAAAAAAAGTAACACAAAAAATTATGTGGCCTATTTGTTTGTTGGTTCCAAATGAAATATGTGACAACCATATTGAAAAAAAAATAAATCATTTTTGGTTTTTGCAGATTTCTTTTATTTGGTACAACACTGGATGTCCGCCTTCTTCACATTGTAAATGAGGCCTCCATATTTGAGATCAAATAAAGGTGAAATGATAAATTGATGAGCAGGTAGTGTTTAGAGGGTTTTTCTGCTGCCTTGTTTGAATGAGAGTAAATCTAAACTGTAACTTTATGGACCAAACGGCAAAACAATGACCTTAAAGTTGCTCTGAAGCTCCATACGGTTGACAGAGCTGCATATTCAAGTGATTGATACATGCTGCTTAAATGCACACACTTTTGCTTCATTTCCACACTGTAGTGTTGCTTATTTTACTCAGTTAAAAGTTCAAAGTGCTTCTTCATCCCAGAATGTACATTCCAGCTCCCGGCCGCCGGGTTCCTCACCTCACAGTCCTGTTGAAGCAGTAGGAACAGAAGCGATGTCCACACTGGGCTTGAAACGGCCGTCTGAGTATGTTGTGGCAGCAGTTGCACAGGTGTTTGTCCTCCAGCTTGTTACCCAGGATCTTCTTAGGGAAGCCGGGTTTATTGCTCTCCATGGACGAAGGAGGGGACGGTTCCTGTGTGGCCATGGTGTCTGTTCACACGTCACACCTGAGGAACAAGTGAACAGTCAGGAGATGTGACCTTTATTAACCTGCTACGGGCCAGAAATGTGACCCCATGTGCACACCATGGCTTCATTATTTCCATGTTTACCCAGAAACCAAGCAACGATGTGGAGTCGAAATAACAGCAGTTTATTATTTAATGGACATAATAAGGAAAAATACCAAAATAGCAGTTTGTGCTTCTAAACTGAATCATCTAATTAAAATGAAGCCATTTCTCTTGGGGCTCGAATGTTCACATGACAAGTTATTAAATGAGTCAGAGACGTTGAATCAGGTGGAAACAGGTAGAAAACCATGACTGCAGGAACAGGGTGACTGAATGGTTAACTGAATAGTGAAAAATGTCTTTTGTATTGTTTCAAAGCCCAAAGTGATGGCATCTAAGTACTTATTATCAGATCAACAACAACAACAACAAAAAAAAAACGTAGAGATTGGGGCTGCAACGAATGATTATTTTTATTGTCAATTAATTCGTCCATAATTTTCTGGATTCATTGATTACTTTTGAGGTCTTTAAAATGTCAAAAAATGGTGAAAATAAATGTCTTGTTTTGTGCACAACCCAAAGTTAATCAGTTTACTGTGATAAAGAAGTATAGGTGCAATGATCAGTCAATTAATCATTTAGTTGTCAATTACTACACTAATTGTCAACTAGTTTAATAAACAATTAATTGGTTTAAGTTAAAAAATAAATAAAAAATTTTTAAAAAGTCAAAATGTTCTGATTCCAGCTTCTCAACTGTAAATATTTTCTTGTTTGTGGACAAAACAACACATTTTTCATCTTGAGCTTTTGGGGAAAAAATCATCCATATTTTGTAACTATTTTCTATATATCAAGAAAATAATCAAATAATCATTATTTGAGGATGAAAATAATCATTTGTTGCAGCCCAACTCTCCTTGTTTTTCACCGTTGATCTGATAACAGTGAATTAGATGCCGTCACATTGGGCTTTAGAACAATGCAAAATGCATGTTTCACTATTTCAGACGGTGCAAACCAAGTGATTATTGACGAACCTCTTTTTACAGCCACAGTTGTTGTTGTAGCCCAACAGGGTAGGAAAGAAAGCAAAAAAAACAACTTACATTTAAGAAGCTGGAATTACAGATTTTGACTTTTGTTCCTTAAAAAAATGACCAATTAATCAATTATCAAAATAGTTTGTCAATAATTTAATAGTTGACAACTAATCGATTAATCGTTGCAGCTCTACTGAAGACACAGAAGGTAAATAAAGGCAGCTGTTTACACACTAGTCAGCAGTGTAGTGGGTTAATATCTGGGGGCCCTGGGTATGTTTAGGGCTCCTGGTAATGTAAACTTGATCAGCTGACACCATTTTCTGACATTCTATAGACTAAACAACCAATCGATTGATTGAGAAAATAATAGACAGATGAGTTAACAATGTAAGTAATCAGTAGATGCCGTCCTAACATCTCAGTTTTTCACTGTTGATCTGATAATGAGACACAAGATTCCATCAGGTTGAGTTTTTAAACACCATAAAGGGCAATTTGCACTATTTTAAACTGTAATGACCAACAAACACTATAACAATGAACCTCTTTCTGTAGTTGCTGAAGTAAGAAAAAATTACTCAGATTAACCGATTTTAAAACTAGTTGGTGATTCATATAATCACTGATAACTAACTGATTAATCCTTGCTGCTCTACTGACAACATGTGAGCACAGAATGTAAATCCAGGCAGCAGGTCAACAGTGTAGTGGGTTAATATGATATATGGGGCCCCTGGATTTCTTTGGGGCTCCTGATGATGCAGACTTGACCATTTTCTAACATTCTACAGACCAAACAACTAATCGATTGATTGAGAAAATAACTGACAGATGAGTTAACAATGTAAGTAATCATTAGATGCCGTCCTACTAGCTCAGTTTTTCACTGTTGCTCTGATAATAAGAAACAAGATTCCATCATGTTGGGTTTTTAAACAACAAAAAGGGCATTTTGCACTATTTTCGACACCAAACACCAAAACAATGATTCGATGAACCTCTTTCTGCCGTCATGGTCATTGGTTGTAGTTGCTGAAGTAAGTAAGAACTCAGACAGATGAATCGATTGTAAAACTAGTTGGTGATTCACATGATCACTGATAACTAACTGATTAATCCTTGCTGTTCTACTGAGAACATATGAACACAGAATGTAAATCCAGGCAGCAGGTCAGCAGTGTAGTGGGTTAATATGATATGTGGGGCCCCTGGATTTGTCTGGGGCCCCTGGAGATGCAGAACTGATCAGTCTTCAGACATGAGTACATGATGAGTGTAAAATCCTCCTCCAGCAGTGCTGCTCGTCTGGCAGAACCTGAGGCCAGCTGAAAGGCCCACACCCTTTGTTTACATTCTGCCTTCACGGCTCCTCGCAGCTCCAACCGGAGACGGTGGCCTCTCTCTCCGTGCGCTCGCAGCCTGCCCGGTAACGGCGCCGACAAAGCGCACATCCATTGTCTCCGCTCTGCCTCCTTCTCCTTCCTTGTTGCTAAGCTATCAGCATCCTTCAGTGGAGAAGTGGTACCCAGCGCCGCCACGCCCCTTTCAAATGTGAAGCCTGCAAGAGACCATTTAGTGGAAAAGCCTTGTGCAAATGCTGTTGCAGCCGCCGGAGTTTGCACTCACCACACTAAACTGTCATCGCGGGCAGCGGCCGTCAGATCACCGCTCCTGGTCGCGCTCCGTGCCGAGATTAAACGTGGTTCTGCAGCCGGCTGGAGGTGTCTTCTTTAACGTTAGCCACATAATACAGATGTGGTCCCCAAACGCGACGGCTGTTATTGTCCAATATCGCCATTGCACTTTCAGACTGGGTGTTACGTCATGCGGTGGGCTGAGCGCGGGTTGACAGGCAGACGGGCCGCGGAGGCCGCGCAGCCATTGGTCCGTCGGCCGGAGGGGGCGGGTCCGATCCGGAGGAGGAGAGTAAACATCCAGAGCTCATCCACACATGCACATCACACACTGATCTGCTCCTCAGGTCTGCATGTGTCTCGTTCCTGAGCTGCATCCTGCTCGTTAAACAGTCCTGATGTGGGCACAGTGGTGGAGCAGAACTGAGTACAAAGATTCAACTACTGTGAAGTTTTAAAAATATATGAACTATGAGGTACCTTAGTCTTTTGTATTTGTAGAAATTACTGATTTACAAACTGACATAAAAAACAAATCTCATATATCTTAAAGGTGCTTTGCTACAAGTAAAAGTCATATAAGAGTAACAAATATTTCTATTTTATTTGTACTTAAGTTCAATACTTGAATAAAAGTACTAATTCTGAACCAAAAATACTTGTTTGCAAATAAAAGTTTTGTAAAATGTAAAATTTCATGTGTAGCTTTTACTTCTGAGAAAGTATTTTCACAGTGTGGTATTACTACTTTTACTTAATTACTTAGGTTACTGATGTACTGTGCTACATTGTTAATTTGAGGGACCTCTTAAGTATTTTTTTCAAGTCACTTTGTACCTCTGTACTTTTCACTTCACTGTTTTTTTACAAGTAAAATAAATAAATACATAAAAAATTTCTCAGATAAATTCAGTGCTTGACTAAAAGTCCTAATACCAAACCATAAAAATACTTCTCTACAACTAAAAGTCTAACAAAATTCCAAATTGTACATGCATCTTTTACTTATGATAGAGTATTTTAACAGTGTGGTATTAGTACTTTTACTTAAGTTACTTAAGTTACTGAAGTATTTTACTAAATTGTGATTTGAGGTACTTCTCTTGAGTATTTTTTTAATGTCACTTTGTTCTGCTGTACTTTTTACTCCACTACTAGAAAGAAACTGAAATACTCAAGTATGTTCAGTACTTGAAGAAAACTGTTAAAATAGTCTATTGCAAGTTAAAGTTCTACAAAAGTAAAAACTATAATATTAAGCGTTTGCTCATAACAGAGTATTTTTACAATATGGTAGTATCACTTGAGTATTTTACTCAAGTTCTGTACTAAAGCACAAATTTTAAGTAGCTCACTTGAGTCCTTTTTTCCTGTTACTTTGTATTTTTGTCATTTTTACAACATAAACTCACATTAAGGACCTCAAATTTGAACTTAAGTTCAGTGCTTAAATAAAAATGCTACAACCAAACAATAAAATACTTAATTGTAAGTAAAAGTCCTATGAAAGTAAAGATTTCATGTGTAGTCTTTAGTTGTGACAGAGCACTTTAAGTGTTGGATTAATACTTTTACTTAAGTACTCAAGTTAATTTAGTATTAAATTGTTAATTTGACGTACTTCTCTTCAATGTTTTTTAATGTAAGTACCTCTGTACTTTTTACTCTACTGCACTTTTTACATGAAAGTAAACTTATAATATAATCAAGAACACAAGCATGTACATTCAATAATAAGAGAAAAGGACTTTAGAATTGTATATGCTTGAGTAAAGAGTCTCTCTGTGTCTTTCATGGCTGTGACAGAGAGAAGGAGGATGTTTGTGTCTCATGCGTGCGTCTCCACAAACACTATAGATGTGTTGTGTTCTTCTTATTTCTGGTCCTGATGACCTGGCATCACAGACTGAGTCCAGATTTGGGATCTTCTGTGATGCTGGATTTTCTTAATTTTGGGATTTGACTGTTCAATTCATTCCAGTGTAGAAAGTTCTGGCTGTTAGAGGGAGAGAAAAGTCAAAAGGTCAAAGTGAAAGATGCAGCTCTCTTCAGAGGTGTGGTTTTTCTCAATACTGACACTTTATGACTCTTATCAGGTTCTGATGGAGGTAGGAGACGCCCTGTTGTTTCCAAGAGGACTGAGTTGTCATTTAGTAGTAAATATCCAATATGCAGATGTTCCACCTGGGTGAAAGGTTTAAGCTCCTGTCCTCTCAAATTTACAGCTCTGAGAAAGGCCCTCTGGATTCTCTGTGTTATGCTGGAATGCTCTGCACATCAGTCCACTACACTTGTGACAGCGTGTTTTTACAGTGTGGCATTAGTACTTTTACTTACTTACAAATGTGACCTCATTATATTTGACAGGGAAATTTTGTGTTTTTTTTACTCCATAGTACCTTTTACAAAAAGTAAAGCATCTCAACTTTGTACTTATGTTTAATATTCAAATACAAGTGCTAACACCAAACTGTAAAACGTAACAGTCCTATTAAAGCACATATCAAAATGTATAGCTTTAGCTTGTAACAGAGCATTTTGACTGTTTACTGTACTTAAGTATAAATTTAAGGTAGTGTGTGCTTTTTACAACATGAGAAGACTCACATTAAACACCTTAAATTTGTACTTGAGTATTCCAACCAGTAAAAACACTCTGTTAAAAGTACCATTCCGACACAGAGAATCTTGAGGAAAGTCAGGAAAATGTACTTACTGTAGTAAATGTACTCAGTGCAGAAAGAAAAGCCCTTTCTTGGAACAGCTTGTTATTGCCTCTTTTGTGTCAAGTACATTTACTTAAGTACTGAACTAAAGTACAAATTTGAGGTACTTTTCTTGAATCTTTTTCTTTTCATGTCACTTTGCACTTTTACTCTTCAACATTTTAGAAGGAAATATTGTACGCCTACACCACTAAATAATACTGTCACAAGTCAAAGTTCTGCATCGTAAACTTTGTTCAAGTGTGACATTTATATTTGATAAATAGCTTTTATGCTATGGCACTAGTAGAACCTTCACTGGAATTAGGTACAAATTCTGCAAAGGGACTTTGCTTTTCGTATGAAATACTATAGAGTAAAAAAAGGTATAATATCGCCATCTGGAATGTAGTACAATAGAAGTAGAAAATCACATGACGACACTCATGTTAAGTACCTCAAATAAGTAATAATACTTAAGTATAATACTTGACCGGTTACTAATTAAGTGTGGAGTGAAGCCGCGGTTTAATGTTAAATACATCAGCAACTAATACATACAGTATAACAATGTACAATGATCAACTTTGCTCATTATACTTGACTTGCATTTTTTTTCTAATTATATGAAATCATGGGTTGCACGGTGGCTCAGTGGTTAGCACCCTTGCCTCACAGCATTCTGGTTAGGACGCCCAGGATCTTTCTGCATGGAGTTCGCTTGTTCTCCCTGTGCAGCGTGTTCTCTCCAGCTTCCTCCCATAGTCCATGTGAATGTGAATGTGAGTGTACTTGGTTGTCTGTCTCTAAGTGTAGCCCTGTGATAGACTGGTGACCTGTCCAGGGTGTCCCCTGTCTTCACCCTAAGTCAGTTGGGATAGGTTCCAGCCCCCTACGACCCCAGTGAGGACAAAGCGGTGTATAGATAATGGATGGACTTTTACTTGTAGCAAACTGAATTGTTCTTCCACCACTGCTTAAAATTGTGCGATTGGGTTACATCAGAGGTGTTTGCATGCATTTGTCTGTGGTCTGCAGGTGCGTCAGCTGACAGCGTCTTATGTAACCTGCTGTCTAACCATAAATAAGAAAGCTGCCGAAGCAAAGTTCAGCAGACACGTTGCAGGAGCTGTTTATTCAGGACAGTCATACAGTCACTACAAGAGTTAAAGGCACAGTCTGGGATTGAAATGTAAACCACAGCGTTGAAAGCTTCTACTGCTCCTGAAATTATTAACTGATCTTCTGTTACACAATCAGAAAAAAAATTAAGTTAGCTCTTTAATCATTTTACTGACTATAGATTTAACAAGTGTTGTTAATGCTTTTAGTAGAAAGTCCACATTTACAATACAAAAACATTTTGAACACCTCTGATTTGCTCTTATTTGCAACAACTCTACTTATGTGCGCTGAAGCAGCTTGACAGCGTTTGCAAATGTTTCCACCTTCAGATGAGTGATTTATACACAACATAAATATAATTAATTTTAGTGCTAACAAATACATCTGAATAAAATTAATTGACCTTTTAAGAAATGTTTGGAAACACTGAAATAGGACCTTTGGACCTGACACCTTAATAAAAAACCTCTGCGGGAGCAATTTAAAAGCTCTTAGACAAATACTACATATGGGCTACCACAGGCAGTCTAACAGCACAGCTTTTTGTTTAAGAAAAAAAAAAGATAAAACAGTCCTGAGTGGAAAGGTGAAGGAAGCTAATATTGCACAATTTAAGTTCACACAGTAATAAGAAAGCTGTCTGTATGAGCTGTCGATACTTTGGCGACTAATCTGATTTCTGCTAATCTGCAGAGCACAAACAACATTTCTAATCAACAGTAAAGCTTCTGTCCAGACACAACAAGGCTTCTTTTAAGTCTCCTCAAGGAGCTTCCGGAGGTTTCTTTGAATCTAGAAAAAAAACAGAACAAAAACATGGAAAATCATGTTCAGC
>NW_007580015.1:41194-65632 GCF_000690725.1 Stegastes partitus
TATTTTTATACAGAATAAACTCTTTTATTTTGTAGGACTGTAACTTCCTAAGTAGTTTGCAGGAAGGTAATTTACTGTCTTTTAAGTACATTTTGTCACTAATTGTTGCATTTGCAAAGAAGCATTTTAAAATTCTGATCTTGCTACTTTCAGATCTAAGAATTTGTTATGACTAATTCATGGTTATTGTATTTAGAATCAATAAATACATAATTAAATGAACGCATTTTGTGGACGTGAATTTTTGTCTGTTTAAGGACTGTCAGCACATGTGCCAGAAAAAAAACAAAAAAAAAAACGGTCTTGTTTCGCACTCGGAACACATGTCATGATGTTTGGACTGTAGTTTGCAGTCAGTCCTGGTTTTGTTCAGCAGTTGCAGACATTTCTACTTGACTTTATCAGGTTGTCCAGCTAAACACAATAAACAAAGCATCTTTTCTTCTGCTGTAAGCAGGCAGTCACCATGTTTTCTGAACGTGTCCAAGTATATCTCTGATTGTGGTGTATATAGGAGTGCATGCAAGTACGCTGTTCTGAATGTGACTGTTGATTAGTGAGCTCGAAAGGGTTCACTAATGATTAAAATTATTTAATATTATTTACTAGCAGTCGAAAAATAAACATCCATGACTTCATAAACAAGTTAGAGCTTGGTAACTTGAGAATTTCTACTTTCGAGGATGTGAATACCACAAAAAACGGTGTTCATGTGGCGCCTTTAAATGAGGTTGAGTTCTCTGTGGTCACTGAATGCCTCCATATGAACACCCCCTACCTGTATTCACAACATCGTAAGTGAAAATTGTGTAATGTTATGACGTGTTTGCTGATATGTCGGAGGCCACGTAAGTTCATTTTTCAGTGAATGGTAAATTAATATATTTTTATATATCTGCTGATGTTGACCTCACTGCTGATGTTATCGCCTGAACAGCAAACATTTGGTGTTCATAGTTTTCCATGTCCTTATTACAAGCTCACAAGTTCCATTTAAAGGCAACAAATGGACTCTTCTCATTAACTTGGTAAACACAACACCATTTAAACTGTTTCCAGTCTTTATGCTAAGCTAAGCTAAAAGGGTGCTGGATAGAATAGAATAGAATAGAATAGAATAGAATAGAATAGAATAGAATAGAACTTTAATGATCCCTTTGGTGCAAACCTCAGGGAAATTGTTGATATATAGAATATATATAGAATATAAAGACATCGCTCCTCTCATTTTACTATCAGCAAGAAAGTGCATAAAGGTATTTGGAAAGTCAAGTTAGTGATTAGAACACTGTTTTTTATATAACTGATAGTGCCACTGATAATCACTTCCTTGTGATAAACAGTGAAACCCAGCACTACAGAAGCCTTAACAAAGCTTCTTTTCACTCAGACAGATCCAGCATTAAAGTACCGTTCTTGAGAGTGGCTCCGTGTTTTTGGCTCGGAGTCTGAAGGTGAATGTCTGCGTGGACTGAAACCTCTCCGCTCTTCACTGCACTCAGAAATGTGTCTGGTAGGCCGGTGAAGTCTGCTCAGATAAACAGAGAAGAGCTGTGACTCCAGCTGCCGCCGAGCTTGAGTAAATATTAACAGGATCACAAACTGCCCTTGGCTTGTAAGATTAAAAAACCCACACTGATATTATGACTGCCATAAACAATAAGGTAGAGGTTTCATTATTTGGGATCCTTGGTGTATTCAGGCCAACTGTCTTCACCATAACAAAAAGCAAAGCCTCAGAGGCTCAGATGTCACCTGGATTCACTCCAGCTATCCCCAAACTAAAGACCGTCTGAGCCACAGACACCTGACACCCTCGGAGAGAATAAACAAGTACGAAAAGTGTACAGTAGATTAGAGTAAGTACACAGTAGCGTTGTATACACAGAGGGAAGAAGACGGAGCACACACCAGTTATTTTGTCATAATCTGGAGTCTGCGAGCCGGAGCTGCTGCTCTCCATCATGTCCTGCCGTCTCTGCTGCACCACCCCATCCAGGTCAGAGAAGTCTCCAGAAAAGTCCTGCAGCGCACATGCAGGAAAATATACAATGGATACCACATGCACAGTGGGTGTTGTATAACATGAGAACAAGGCACTTCTATAGATCCTTTATCGCATTAGAACATATACAATGAACACATCCTGTCGAAAAACATCCCAGAAAAAGGACGGACAGACCCCTGACTGACCAGAGGAAGTGAGGACGGGCAGTTGACTCTGAAGCTGTTTTCACAGGAAGTAACGGGGCTGCTGCAAGTCTTATCCACCTGCAAGGACAACAGACACATTTTTGAATACAGAATGGAAAATGTTTTTTCTCTTTTAAAGCTTTGTTGACATTTTTAGTCACTTGTGGGCAAATACTGAAAAACCTGTGAACACAACACTGACAGATTATCATATAAAGTTGTTACAGCTAATGTGGTAGCAAACATCCCATTTCTAGGCACTTGGTGAATATCACACTCTTCTTCTAACAAATTAAACCAGTCATGCTCCTTGTTTTAGTTTCCACCAAGTCATGAGCAAAATATCTGGCCTTCAGCAACTAAATGCTACACAGTGTAGTTAGCTAGCTGCTACTTTATTTTCCTGCCATTTGGTGCTGGACAGGTCACACACAAGCTTTTTCTGGCTAACCAGTTTAGGACAGAAACATGAGCATTGTGCAGATCTTTTGTTTAGCAAACAACTGTCTATTTAAACATCCCACAAACACAAACCTACATTAACTTTCTTTTGGTTGTGTTTCTAAGCACTTGTGTTTCCAAACTGTCTGTGTAAACATCCCAAAGACACAAACTATGTCTACATTCATTTAGTTGTATTTCTGGACACATGGTACCACAGAATGTAATGTGTCTTTGACCTCAACCAGTCTTTATGCTAAGCTAACCACATGCTGGCAATAGTTTAAAACTAAGCACACAAGCACAAGCACTGTATCACTTTATTCATTTGGCTAACTATGAGGAAACAGTTGCCTATTTAGGTTTCCACCAACTTTTGATGAAAATATCTGGCCCTAGCAACTAAATGCTCCACGCTGTTGGTTAGCTAGTTGCTACTTTGCTATTTGGTGAAAGGCACTTCACACACAGCTTATTTTTTAGAGATTTTTCTGAAGCACAGTGGTATAGATATAGAACTGGTATCAGTTTTATATGTAGGATAGAAACATGAGCATTGTATGGATGTATATTGTTGATATAAACAACCCTCAGACACACAGCTACATTTATCAATAGCATTCATTTCTTCTTTCTCTAATTACTTTGCAATGTTTAGTTACACTTCTTTTTTTGGTTTCCATCAGTTCCTGAGGTAAATATCTGGCCTTTTATATGTGATACACAGTGTTTGTTAGCTAGTTGCTATTTTATTTTTCTGCCATTTGGTGCCTAGCCGGTCACATACAGCAGATTTTAGGGATATTTCACAAATGAGGTATACGTGCCTTTGAGCACTGCCATGCTACGCTAACCAGCTGCCAGCAGCAGCATTAGCGCTGTTTCACTTTACTCATCTTTATGGCTAACGTGTTAGCAAGTAGTTTCCTTTTGAAACATTCCACAGATAAAGAGCTATAAAGAGCTTTACTTGGTGAATTTAAGTTTCTCCCTTTAGCTCACGGAACTAAAGTAAAACTTTTATGAAAGATTTAGGTAGAAATTACTGAATTGTGTAACTTAGATGATGTGATTTACCTCCAAATGAAGGCAGATGGATTTCAGAAGTTTGTAGGTGGTGTTTCGAGAGAGGAACGACACAAACACATTCTGGAAAAGAGTCACTGGAGTTACTTTCATGTTTAAATCAAAAGAAAAGAAACTGACTATCTCTGTTATCTCAACAGCTTTCTTACCTGCTCATGAGTAGTTTCAATCACAAGGGCGTTTGGCACTAATAAAGCAGTTTTAGTTTTTTTGATAAACGTCACCGACAACACCGGGATTGAAATCTGTCGACGAGAAAATATTCTTTTACTATCAGCTAATCATCAGCAGACAATTCACAGATTACAACTAGGTCAGGTACTTCTTACGGTTATCATACCTTGGTATCTCTGCCAAAGACTTTGGAGTGGAAGCAGATCCAGTTATCAGAGACAAACATCTTGCCCTGATATAAAATATCTCTTTGCAGGGCACAAGTGTAGCCTGTTGGCACATACACATTCACATTAGGAATCTAGCATTTGTTTGCTTCTGATCTGAAAATAGAATCTGAAACTTACTTTGTTTGAGTAATTCATCTTTGCCTACTTCCTTGAATAACTTATGATACTGGGCGTTTGTCTTCGATAACTGAAAATAACATACGTCTTTGTTAAGAAACTAAAAAAACTTGAAAATCTGTGAGGAGTTTGGTGAGAGATGAAAACGTGTCCCTACCTGGTTGGGTTGTGATTTCTTTCTTTCAAACTTTGTCTCAAAGTCACTCAGACTGAGCACCGGTGAAAGCTGCTCCACAGGTTTCAATCTGCAAATAAAGGTCAGTGTTTATGGTGAAGTGTCATGGGAACACCTGTGTACAGGTGAGAGACATGAGCTGCAGGAGGAAAGCTACTCTTGCAGTATTAAAACTCAAACACGATACTATGAGGCAAAACAAAACGTCCTTCATCTGGCTGTGCGTGGAGTCACCTGTGGTTATGTAAAGGCTGCTTACACAGCAACAAACCAACTCTGTAAACAGCACTTTGGTTATGCAGGTATAGAGTAGGACAGGTGCTACTGAAGTGTTGGAAAGTGAAAAACAAACTGAATTTCTGCCAGTTTCAGGGAATTATGCAATCTAATTTTCATGAATCATTCTTTGAATTAGTTAGCCAATATAAAACACACATTTTAGCTGTTAATATGCCATGAAAGACGAATATGTGCCACAACTTTGCCCCTGACTACTAACCCAAAGTCTGATCCAAACACCAAAGTTAAAATTCAGCAAGAAAGTGATAATCTTCTCAATGAATCGGTTAATTGTTTGCTCTGTAAATATTGTGAGTCTAATATGATTGCTCATTTTATCACACACTTATTAATATTCAGTTTACAAATACAAAAAGAAAAGCAGCACTTGAGAAGCCAAAACCAGAGAAATTGGTGCTTTTTTTTTGCTTGAAAAGCCACAAGATACACACAGTAAATAAATGGTTTATAACACATTCGTATGCAGCTGTAGTGTATAAGCACATAATGAGTGGCAGCACCACTGATGCACACATAACAATGCCTGTAAATGTGCTTATAACAACATTATAGAGCAATAACCATCAAAACCTTATATAGAGCTAATAAATACTAAATATAGAGGTTAAAACGAATGTGCAGCCAAACATAACAAAGCAGTTCACCTCATGCTGCCGGCTGGTTTCTTCCTGCTCTCTGAGGGCTCTGGCTCTGCATCCAGACAGAGGTGGAGGTCTGCAGGAGAGCGTCCACGCCTCCTCTGCCTCCCCTCACCTCCATTGTCCACCTCAGGCCTGGAAACAACACACAAGGTTCATAAAGTAGGTGACACAATTCCCACATTGCATGCAGCCTTTAAAGCTGGTTAAAAAGCAGTCAAACCTGCCTTCATACTCCAGCTGCTGCAGGTTTTCACTTGTCTATCCATGTAATGATTTCACATGTTGTTTAAATGGATGATTTAACATCCAGATCACAGTGTTTTACTTGATGTGCACGAATAAACAAATCTACATTATGAAGGATTGGGCTCTGGAGGGCCCCATCAAAACACACATACTTACAAATATCTCTTTAGGTAATGCATCAAATAGCTGGAGCAGACCATCATATCTCCTTCATAAGCACAACATGGCATGAGAAGTTCTGCCATCTAGAATTTCTGCATGCAAATGAAGTCTAGCCCGTGCCACGTACGCGCCACATTCATGCATTTAAAGTCAGCGCAGCCCTTTAATTCAAATACATTGTTTGAGGCAGGATATACATGCAAATAAGACCAAAGCATCACCCCCGAAACGCGACGCGAACCGGGCCCTTCTCCTGCATCTCATCCACACTCACGTCGAGCGGCTCCCCCGGGACTCCCTGCAGGAAAGTTGCTCCGGTGCGGGCAGCGGGGTCAGAGGTCTGTCCGCCTGCTCGGTCATCAGCACCATCATTCACATTTCACAGCTCGCTCGCCTCCGCCATCGGCCGCCGCTGTCGCCGCTTGCGCCACATACAACAACGAAGCTTCAGGAAGCCTTGAAAGTTTGGGACGATCGAGCGAGAAGTCCAGCAGAGGAGGAGCCGGGAAAGAGGGAGGGAGCAGGAGGGAAACACGTCAGGAGCACGGTCCTGCTGCGGATCACCAACTTTGAATACTGGGATAAACTAAAGCGAAAGACACATTTAGCATCCACTTAAAATAAAATATAAACACACAGTGTCCGAGGAGGAGCTGTGTAAAATCTTTGTGTATATATGGTTTCTTGGACACTTCCTATTGCAGAGCGGCTGTCAGTGAACTTTCTGGAGCGTAAAACTGTTTTTGCACAAACTTCACAAAGCATCGTTGTTCCTACGTCAGCCCGGGGGTGCGTTCAGCAGCAGCAGTGTTTCACAGTGCTGCAAAAACTGTATGTTGAAGGTTTAAAAGGCTTATTTAGGGTAAAACCAGTGGTGGATCCAAAAAGTTTTTACGGGGTGGCCAGGCTGAGAAAATGTGGCACATTGCAGATATCTGAAATTCTTTCAAACTCTTCTCTTTTGTTCTTCATTCATGTATATGAGGTTTCTCATTACAGATATCCACATGTCAGCTGTAGATATTGACAGTTGCCGACATCTGCATTTGAATCATGACAAGTTGTGTTTCCAGTTTCACACATCTACAGTTTCGTTCTGACTAGTCGTAACTCTAGTTCAAGATATCTTCAAGTCAAGATTTCTACATTACACCTTTTAGATATCTTAAGTAAACAATACTAGTCAGAGTGGTGTTGCAGATGTTTACCTGGAATTATGCAAAAATGTAGCTACAGTTAGCTTGAATTAGAGTTTTGACTAAGAGATGTTGCAGATATAGAAATAAGAGACGGGCCCTTGCTTTCCAAACATGCTATCCAAACCCTAACCACATGTGACAAGCCGTTTTACCGACATGTCAGAGCAGGCCAAGCCTGAAGTTAAAGAACATTTCATCCACAAGTGTCTAATGAAAGACTCGTTTTCCACAAACTTCTTATTGATGAGCTCTTTCTGTTTCATGACATTTTCAACCATGATTACCAACAAAGTTCATATGTTTTGCTGGACCAGTATCCAATGAGAAGCCTCACAGCACAGCACAGCAATTCAGACATGTTATAATGATGTTTGAGATATTTGCAACTATTATTATGACTAACCAACACTGAATTACAGAGATCTCTAACTGTGGTTTAGACAGATCAAAAGGATGTTATAGATATCTGGATTAAAAACTCATTTTTCATTTCAATCCTGAATCTTCTGTATTTTATGTTTAAATAGCTTGCCATACAGCCCATTACTCACAGTGGGGTGGCATAATGTCTCAGGTTATTTTTGGTCATTTACTGTTATCATTTACTGATGCAGGCAGGACTGCCATGTAGAGAACTCATACACAGTATAATAAGTTTATTTATGTAACCCTTAGTTGGTTAAAATTTGGTCATTGCTTCAGTTGTGATTTTTAAATTGTTGATAAATCTCACCAGACATGTACATATTAAAATACATAAGATAAGTACATGTAACACGTGCCCTTGTTCTGCTCAGGATATCCACCTAGTTGAGACATCTCACTTTGTCTATCCAGCCTTTTGTTTCTTTGTTGTTGCTGCAGTTTCTGGGTCAGTCTTCATTGTTCAGCAGCTTGTACCACTTGTTTCCGCAACTCTTCCAACTAGGTTTCATTTTGAACACCAGAGCCACCAACGTTCCACTACCCCTTGAAACTGCCATTCATCAAAATACACAGTTTTAATGTTAGATAGCAGTGTGTTGTCAATACAGCATGATTGAACTCTTACAGTTATGTTCAGATACTGATAGCACTTTGGTTAGGGCTAGTATTAACCTTAACCAGAGTATCTTTGTAGCCAAACTGCTGCAAGTCAGGGATATCCCTTTTGCTCACCTTACCTGAAGTGCTATTGTTGACCTAACCACACCGTTTTACATAAGATTAGATTCAGCTTTATTATTATTATTACACAGAGTACAAGTACTAAGACGACAAAATGCAGTTTAGCATCTAACAAGAAATGCAAAAGAAGCAGTAAAAATGTCTTCAGTCTTCCTCAAGTCCACAGTGAGTTCTTTGGTCTTGTTGGTATTGAGGTTGTTGTTGTAGGTCGTCTCATCGTTATTGAAGCCCACCACCATTGTGTCATCTGCAAACTTGATAATAGTGTTGGAACCATGTACAGGTGTGCAGCTGTAGATGAACAGCAAGTAGAGAAGAGGACTCAGAACGCAGCCCTGTGGAATGCCAGTGATCAGAATGAGGGCTGAGGAGGAGTATCCTCCTTATCTAACCAACTGGGGCCTGTTGGTGACAAAATCCAGCAGCAGGGAAAGCGTGTTGATGCCAGACTCACAGTGTTTGGTGTCTAGTTTGCAGGGATAATGTTGTTGAACGCTGACCTTAAGTCAGTTAATTTCCCACATTAGTGTTGTTGCTGTCCAGGTGGGAGAAGGCCAAGTGGAGATGGCGTCCTACGTATATTTCTTCTGGCGGTCGGTGATTTGAAGGGGTCCAGTGTGGAAGGTATACAGGTTTTAAGGTTAGCCAGGACCAGCCTCCTGAAGCACTTCATGGTGACTGAGGTAAGTGCGGCTAGGCTTGTTGTGGAGCAGGTGGTTTTGCCTCTAAATTTAAAAGTCACTACCTAAACATAAACTGTTTACTTACATAAATGTAATTTTGTTCGAGACAGATTGTTATGGCCAGTTAAGTGAATAACCCTAACAACGAGCAGCTCTTGTGATGTTGGTCTTCCTCTTTTGCTGCCCTACAATTGCAAGACGAAATGTTTTGGTTTTCTAGAACTCTTCCTCCAAGTTCACGGCCTTCAGCTCATTTTCTTCTTGATGGGCTTCACTGGCACAGAGCTTTGCTTTGAGCTGCCAAATTTCATAGCAGTATCCCTCATCATCCTTTTTGTGTTGAACAACCTGCTCTTCCAGGTCTTTCTAAACTCTTAGGCACTGCTGCTGAAGCTGGTCAATCTGCTGCTGTTGCTTCCTGCAACTCTGGATCTCTGAATAAGCGTGATATTGGTTCTTCTGCATCTATCTGAAAAGCTTTTGCGCTTCAGGTTGGAATCTCCCATTTCTTTGCCACAGGGTTGTCTGCTACAGTCAACCTGTTCAACCTTAACTCATCTCAGATTTAGGCTTGTTGATGTCTGCCCAATGAATCTCATTACTGTGAGACAGTTCCAGCTGCTTTTCGAGTTCTTTAATGATTTTATCAGCTTTTATGTACTAGTAGTTGAATAGATGCTGATTCCTGTAACTCTGGACTCCCATGTCCTTCTGTTTGCCACCTCCAGTCCAGTCGTACATATTTGCAGTGTTAACTTGCAGTCCTGCTGTTCAGCTTTAGGAGCTTTGTTATCCATCAGATTATTTCTGGCTTTGCCCCCCGGAGTTGGAAAATTGGATTTCCCCAATAATTCCAAGGCACTGCAGTGTTTTTCTTTTAATGTGTTTATTGAATATTCCGATCCCCAGGACTATATGAAGGTTCTGCAGAGCGCCTGATGTTCTGTCTTTCACCTGCTTGGTGAAAATTTGGCGTTGCCTGAGAATAGGAAGACCCTGCACTCTGTCCAGTGTTTTATCTTCCTCTTGTTCATTGAAAAGTTGGACGTCTCTGACGATATGAAGCCCTGCAGAGTGCCTGGAGACTAACACTAGTTCATTGAAAATTCTGATGTCCCTTTCAATACAAAAGCCCTGCAGTGTACTTGATGCTTTGTCTTTCACCTGCTTGTGAAAACTGGGGTTTCCATTTACTATTTAAAGACCCTGCACAGTTCCTGATGTATGTTCTTTGTCCGTGGACTCGACTGCGTTTTCCTGGACCTCAACATTTCTTGTCTTTAGTCTGAGAGCCATTTGGTTTTGGGTTTACTCCATTGTGAATTTAAATCTGCCAGGTAATTTCCAAACAGAATCTTATCTCTCTGCTAAGAGCCACTTTGGTTCAACACCTGTTGCTTTAAATGAGCAACAGAAACAACCTCTGACTTGACAACTTGAATATTTAAACTATATAGATCCACACATTCTAAAGGAAGGAATTATGTAGAGTTGCATCTATGCCATTTTAAAATAGAATGATATGTGGGGGAAAAAAATCTAAATATGTAACATTGGTGTATTAAAGTAATGACCAAAGAGGGGTCCAACCTTGTACTAACAAGGTGTACCTGATGAATTGGCCAGTGAGTGTACAAACCAAAAATTGTTTAAATATTTCCTATCTTTTACAGCTGGAAGAATGTTTTGCAGGAGTAATCAGTAAAAAGGTTTGAATTCACAACTTGTACACATGAGGACACCAGAGCAATCCCTGTATTGACACTGAAGAGTTTTGTTTAGAAATACATGTAAACAGAATATATAAATAGTTCTTGTATTACTTGGAAGGGGATGATGCTCCCTTGGCTATAGGAAGCAGGAAATAAGCCTATTTTAGTAACTCTGCTCCTTTCAGCTTCCACGAAGACATATCTGGTTCCCCAGAAGTACAGCTGTGATGCTTTTCCTTCCACTGCCTTGTTCAATAAATGTCAAGGCAATCAAACTTTAAAACTTTTGTGATGACATATTATGTGTTTTCTCACAAGATGGCATAAAAAAAACACAGACTTTAGATTCATCTTGTGGAATTTTGTCTTATTTTATTTTTTTCAAATCAACTGAGGTTTTCCTAATACTTGAGCACTATAACTGAAATCCACACTAAGTGGTGTCATGAGCCTTCACTTTCTGACTGGGTGCTTACTGTGTCTGTCTCTAAGCATTTCATTACTACACTCGCAGAAACAGACAGAGGTACACCCATTATTAAGGTTTAACATCTCAAAGGCAACTTATGACAAGTAATCAAACCTTGATAGCCTCTGTTTTAATACCAGTTATTTTGTAAAGGCACACATTGACTATAATTGTAGGAGAAAAAAAAAGTGCTGATAGGGCAGAATACATTTCTTTGTGTTTAGCTATGACGACATCACTGATCATGATATAGTGATTCACATCGGTCAGGGCTTCAGTTTGTGCATCACTGTTCAAACAATGAGAGTTCTCTGCATTCTTTGAACTGCATAATGCTGAACTTTATATGATACTATATTTGTTATTTCAAAGAAGTTAGGAGACGATGGGAAACTGGGCGAGGAATGAAGTGGTGACTGCTGGGAGGCCTCTCTTAAACTAACACACTCCTGCTCTCCATGTATTCACCATGACCTGATTCAGGAGATTATTTTCAGAACCCACTCAACCAATGAAAGACTGTCAAATATACAACAAAAGTGAGTACAAGAGTTAAAATGTGAAATGATTTCAAATTGCAGTACCTCTCAATAATTGCATTATCTCTAAGTTGACAAATAGAGTATTTCATCTTATGGACAATTTAAAAAGCAACTGTAGAAAGACAAAATTGAAAGTATAAACATATACGTATAAACTCCAGGAATATGTAAAGGATATTGTGAAAAGTCAACCTCTCCAGGAAAAAAAAAAACAACTTGTGCTCCCTCTTCAGCACAATTCTGAGAAATTACATTTTGCTAAGAACAAGAGAAGAAGTCTGATGAATATTGGGAGAATGTTCTTTGGGCAAATGAGAGCAAAATCGATTTGTTGGGTTGAGATCAGGTCAAGCATGTTTAGTAGAAACCGCCTCAGGACACACAATAAAAGCATCGTCCTGACAGTGAAGCACGGAGCTGAGAGTGTGCTGAAATGTGACTACATGAGCGCAAAAGGTGTTAAAGAGAGGACATTTGTAGAAAGATGGCTCCTAGTCTGCAGAACTCGGCAGAAAAGGAATGTTCCAGGATGATAAGGATCCAAAGCGCACTGTCACAATCATAGAGAGTTGAATAGAACACCTTTGGTGCATTTTAAATGAAAGAGAGAAAAGGTGGAGCAAAGCAAGCACTAGATAATCTGTTACTATACAACAGGACCAACTGTACTTTGGAATCTAAATATGAAATGAGCACACTAGTTTTTGCTGTGAGCACTAGATGTCACAACATGTGTACAACAAATAAAACGAGTGTATTTGACTAAGATTAGCAGCAGAGGGCAGCAGAGTGTAGCTGATGTGACGCCTGTGCTCTGTGTTTTACTATCAGGTGGCCTGTAACTACCAACGTCACAGGGTAAAACCATGAGTTAAAGGTGAAGTTAAAGTTTTATTTTCTTAAAACTACATAAGTACTTTAGGGAAAATGCAGTGGTGGAAAGGAAGTAGAGTTCTGAGCTACATGTAATTTGCGTTTCAGAGGGAATGTTGTGCATTTTATCTTACAGATAAAAGGTAACCGTGGCTGGTTACTTTTCAGATTAAAATTTAAAATTTAAAATGTCATCAGTTCTTAAAATGTACAACATATTTTTAATAAAAATTAAAAAGGAAAAAGCAAGGCAAGTTTATTTGTAGGCATTATTTGAAGTACTTTATAGGCAGCTTTAAATGGTAAAAGGCTGATTATTTTTAGAAACTGATCTTTAATTTGTATTTAAACCATTTAAAGCAGCTGGCTGCCATATGTCACTGGTGTGAATCTGGTCACAAACACAATGGATGTACAATCCTGATGATGTATTTTGTTGAATTACAAAGATATTTGCTGCTTTAGAAGATTTCCACTATGGTATTATAAAATGTAAAAAATAAATAAATAAATGCTTACACTGCAATGCTAAAAGCAGTATGTCAATACTAGGACAGTTAAGGCACGGTTTTTAATATACCACATCTAAAGCAACAGACATTGTCTTGTTTTTGGTTACATTAAACCTGTGCAGACGGGTACTTCTAGAGCTTTATTGTGCACATTTATATTCAGATCATGAGAGTTGTAAATAAACGTTTGTATGTTTGGCTGCACAGTTGTGTGCCTGTTTTAACAGGTTCATTTATTCTGAATTCATGTATTCTTATGTCTGCATTAAACACAGCATAACTCCACTCCCATAGCAGATGTTCAGTATGGAGGTGGATTGCTTTTAAATTCAAAATTTAGAAAAAGTTTGATTGAATATAAAATACATGTTAAAAGCCCAACTAGTGCACGTACAGCAAAAATGGATGCTTTTGCTGCTTTGGACAGAACATTAGACAAAGGGAGGTTTTTACACTATTTATAAGCCATTACATATACATATATTTATATTTACATATCCAAGAATATGTTAACCGTAGATCATAAGTATGGCTAAAAGACTAAAAATGTCTTTGAACTGCATGTTGAGGCCATGCAGGTTGTTATTGTCTCATCTTCGTTCTCGTGACTCCAGGAGTCGCTGTTGCAGCACATGATGAAAACATCATTTCAGGGGCAGAAGACTTGTCAGAGTTCATTAAGTATCCCTGAGACAATGCAATGCATGCTAGCAGCTACTTAGCCTGTCATTAATCATGGCTGACAAAGAACGCGGGGTTAAAGGTGGGAAAGCTGCCAGACACTCTGTGAGTGATTTTGCTCTGCAGGAGAGCTGGGAGACACGGAGATCATGCGTGTCTGCTGGTTTATGTGATCAGGGCTGATTTACAGTAACGCTGAAAACATCTTTTTCATAATTACTGCCATTCATCAACTATAATTACAGTCAAAAACCCCCACTTTGAACGTTATCAGCCGATTAAATGGCCATTATTAGTTGTCATCACTCCCATAATGATGCCTCACATTGGGCAAGCTGCACCTACTAGAAAGCCAGAAGATGGGTGTCGTCCACTCTGACCATTAATAAACAGAAAGTAACATGGATTACATAGGAGACTTCTTGGGGTATGTTAATCAGTGCGTGTAAAATTTCCACTGGTGTCGTCCGCCCCGGTATCTTGCCAGAGCATATACAGTATATGACAGAAGTGAGTACACCCCTGTGCAGCATCTCTTAACTGTCAAAGGATTCACAATTGCATGACGTTTCAGGAACTGCATTTTTCTCTGTTCAACAACAGAGTATTTCTTCTCATGAACAATCAAATACTTTTGAAAGACCATTTTAAAAATGCAAGCACCAATGTAGAAACACAACATAAAGTAAATATGCTGGTGATCACTGACCCACAAGTTACAAAAATCTGTAATCATTCAAACAAAATTCTGCATTAATGTGGTTGTAAGCTGACCTGTGAAAAACAGAACTTTTTCAGTTTTGGACCTATAGGCTATATCTGTCAGCGTATCTGAATCATGGCTTCATGTGTAAAAGAAAAGCCAGAGAAACTGAAAAATCTGATCATGAGGCTTCCAACACGATGGAAAAAGAAACAGGAAGATGAATGACCAACAAAAACTAACACCACTAACGAACACCACAGACTACTTTCACAGTGTAGCTTTGACAAACCGATGGGTAAGTGGGACAGAGGTTGGAAATCAGAGTTTCTGTGACAGCTCAGACAGTGTGAAGTGATGATGAATACTGGGAGCACATTCTTTGGTCAGATGAGACAAAGACAAATTTGTTTGGCTCAAATGTGGCCCAGCATGTTTGGCCTGAACCTGGACAGGACCAGCACAGTGAATGCATAGTCCTGACAGTGAAGCACAGAGGTGGAAGGGTTAATGTTACGGGGCTGCATGAGTGCAAAAGGTGACAGATGACATTCATGGATGGCACTCTGACTGCCGGGTGATACACCAAAATACTGACTGACAAGACGACTCCCAGTCTGCAGATGAGCCTGATAGCTGTCCAAAGCACACTGCCAAACTCATACAAGAGTTTCCAAAGAAGGAAAAAAGTGAAAATTATTGCATGGAAAAAGCATGTTGCCTGATTTTATTCCAACAGAACCCCTTTGGGGTATTTTAAAGACAATTGTAGAGTAGCCATGACTTTTGTTGCATTCAGTTTGCGCTGTGGGGTCTGTATTCTTAACATAGTAAATCTAAGCTGTTTTAATTTTGCATAAGAGCAGCAAAGAAGTAGTAATATAAGTAATGCAGTTACTGTAAGGTCACACAATGACATTTCATTGATTCATGGGATGTTCTCAATTCTGCTGCACACTATTAATTTAAGAGATTAAAGCAGCATTAATTGAAAGTCCTGGAGCAGTTTCAGAGTTGCTAACAACTGGACTATTTTACCGAGGGCCACATCCAGGCTAGCTGTTTCCTTGTGAGTCCAGTCCTTATGTTAAGCTAAGCTAACCCTCTCCTGGCTCTAGCCTACTGTTTTCTGTTTAACAGACATGAGAGTTGTGTTGATCTTTTCATCTAACTCTTAGCAAGTAAGTGCATGAGCGTATTCCTTAAACTGCTCTTTTAAAGCCCAGTAAAAAAAAAAAAAAAAAAAAGGGTTGATAATTAGATTAAATCCTGCATTAGCCAGCATGTGTGAGTGTGAAAGACTCTTTCTGCTGCCTTCGGAGAAACATCTCCTTCTGTAGGCAGAAGCCTTTTCACTGCCTGTCATATATTCCACCACAGAAAGACAGAGAACAAGGAAGGCATAGAGAAAGGAGGCTGCTGTGAGAGAGAGGGAGAGAGGGAGAGAGAGCAAGCAAAAATTGTACTTGTGACGGGGGAAGATTGAAGTCCTGTTAAGTGCTCTGCTTGAAAGCATGTCTGGCCTCATTAGCTGTCAGTTGTAACAATACTGAACTGGCAGTGAAGACAGGTTGGAGTCTAGTGGTCATAAATCACTCCTCGACAGCTGCCTGACAAGCTGGGAACCAGTACACAGGCACGGGCACCCTCTCAGCCTCGACACTGCACAGGCACACAGTAATCTAAGAAATCATCGCTCTCGCCCTGAAATTACAGAGAGCCTGCAAAAGTGGTATGTGGTGTTTTGTAAGAGGGAAATTGCTCTCATTTCGTGTCTGACTGCATACATGTATTTGCACTCGTACGTAACCCCGTGTCTCCTGCGCCTGTCTGCCGCTGCCTGTGTCCATTAGCTAAACGAGCAGTGGCTGCAGTGACTTCTGTGGGGCAGCGAGGGGGGTTAAGAGCAGGGCCTGCAGGTCATTAATCACGGCCCCTGACATGCAGAGCAGGAGGCCAAGGCTCCCCTATGCATACAGCTGCTGGGCCACACTCATTGCACAGGCGATGTGTTGACCCTCGTACGGCCCCTCTCCCAGCGCCTATGGCTCTCATCTGTCCAACTCCCTCACCGGCCGTGTCAGTCATCCGTGCTGTCGGACGCCACCTCCTCCTCACCAACACTCCTCGTGATGTTTTTGTTTTACTCAGATTAGACTGTGAGTACAACAAGTCCGATATCTGGAGCATTTTGTGCTTCACTAGCAGCGAAGCTGGAAAAATGGCATTCTCAGTTCAGTCAGTCTTCCAGTTTTGTCCAAAATAATCTGTTTTTCTGCACATTTTGACATTTTGCGTGAGGAAAATGTTAATGAAAAAGGCATCATTCAAAAACAAAAACTCACAATTTCACAATAAAGTTTTTGCACATTCAAGATTGTTTTTGGAGATGAGTTACTTTGTGTTCACTTTTGTTAGTTTTGTCTTCTACTTTTTTTTTTGCAGTTGGCACACAGCTGGTTCTGTTTCTGGCGAGGTAGCCTATACCTCCACATTCTGATGGCAAGATGCAGCCTAGTTTATTTGTGCTGAAGTAGTTAATAGAAACAGGAATCTTCCTTTTTTTTTTTTATTTGCAAGATTTCTAAAGTTCGCTTTAAATCTGCTATAAAACACAGTGTCGTTCTGAATGTATCTCGACAATCCTCACAGACTCCTCTTACCATCTGGATGAGAACAATGTTCTAAATGATAAAAATACTTTCCTGTGTTTCCTTTTCAACATCAAAAGAAAGTTAGCTGGCTACGTTGTGTTCCTCTGTACCACAGAGCTCCATTGCTGTCCAAAAACTATTAAGAGTATGTTCCTGAGCCACTGATGTTCCCTCAGTACAAAAATATATATTCATTATAGTTTATTTAGAAACAGCTCCACAGACTACCAGTGATCATTTCATTGTTTTTGAACAATAATAGCGCTCTGCAGTGTAGAGGAATAAGCTAAATACTAGTTCATCGACTATTGACTATAAGAAAAATATACTGAGATTGGTGGTAACTTTTAGAGAAACTAAAGACAGTACAACAAGCTGGAGCTTGGTGAACCGCTGACGTTTAGTACTAAATACCAATTAGCAAGCAAAAATTGTTAGTCTGAGATTGTGGATAGCATGATCCCTTGTAAAAGCAAAATGTTTGGGACAGAGTTGCTGTAAACGTGTGGTTGATTGGTAGCAAAGAGGTTAGTTTTCCAGGAAATGTTGCCCCAAATTTGCCAATACTGACTACTACTGACAAACATCCAGCAAAATTCTGGCCAAGCATGTTCACTGGTGGTTTGCCACCATAGTTTACCAGCACTGCTATCTGAACAATATTTCCATATGCAATTTAGATCTCTGCAACCTTGTGGCTCTGGGTAACTCATGAACTTATGGCAGGTCTGCAGCAAATTCACATTTTATGTAATTTTTGTAGTCTCTCAAGACTGACTCTCTTGGTTTTCCAGCTTCCTCCCACAGTCCAAAGTTCAGAGGGCTTTCAGCGTTTTAGGTAAACTGGTAAGTCTAAGTTAGCCATCATTGTGAGTCAGCGCATGACTGGTTGTTGCCCAGTGTTAGCTGGGATAGGTTCCAACCTCCCGATGACCCTGTCATGGGCATAGCTAATGAAGTGGACTGTTTACCATACATTTTCCACAAAGCTAGTCAGAATTCCCCGCAAAGTTTGCCAAAACCATAATTTGCATATGAAAATATGACCTTACTGCAAATTTGTGGCAACATTGCCAAAAGTTAACCACAATTGCTTGCCGGAAACCTAAAATTTTTGTAAGGGATACCATCTAAATATCTCATGTTAGCGTGTTTTAATGGCTCATTTAACCTGTCATAGCAGGGAAAGAACAGATGTGATTAATAAAAAGAATACTGGTGGCTGAAATCCATTTTACTGCTTTGGTTTCAGGGTCTGATATTAATATTGGCAGACATTCACAATGTCATGACTTACTAGGACACTAGAACAGATATTTAGGACGCCTTTGCTTTTCCCATTATGACAAGTCAGAATATTCACAGTGAAATATAGTACAAATAGTACAAAAGTAGGACAAATATTCTTTAAAAAGTGCTACTTTTAGCTGTTCAGTGACATGAAAGCTCCAGAAACAGCTAGTAAGTAGACCTTGAGTTAAAATGACCTTGTCGAAATGCTGTTTCCACGGTCAATGATGAATGTTCACGCTCAAAATAGTTGCAACACTACTTTTTTAGCGCTTCAGTTCCACATACCCAGGGTTGTATGTCACGCTTCAGCCAACAGAGACTGTGTCCTTCACGTCAAACACATCAAACATCCAAGGCACAAAAATGTGAAAAACTAATGTGCCATCTCATCTGCTGACATGACATCGCCCAGACCCAACAGCTGCTTGCATAATGACAAAAGCCAGTCATGCTGCGAGACACTGAAACACTGTTTCATCATTCACAGCTACTAAATCAGTGAGTCCAGTCACAAGACATCTGTTGAAAGCTGATTCCTTATCAGCCTTCCAGCACGATTTGGGGAACATCTGGAGTTTCTGAGGACTTTGGCACAGTGTGGACTGGAAAACTCACAAAGAAGGCTCATTTTCTAGAATGTGTTGACACTCAAACTGTAGGAAGGTGATCTATTGTTGCATAACGTGTACTTTAAGTGAAATGTGGTGCACATCAAGTAGAAGTCCAGATTGTTTTTCATCAGAAGATGACATATTTAAAATTACAGGAAACATTTTTCATCATTAACTGAGACTGCACAAATAAATCAGTGAAACTGATTTGCTAAGCCACGCACATGTCTTGCTTTCTCCTCACATGGCATGCAGTTTGTGGTAATACTGGCAGAGTGGTCTTCACATTTCTTATTTAAAACAATTGGTCCTTGACAAAAGCATTGATTGGTTAAAATGACACCTGTGGATCAAGCTAACATAATAGATCGGTTGGCTAATTTAATTTTTTTTTTTTTTTTTTTTGTGGATTCAATTCAATTCCATTTTATTTGTATAGTGCAGCTTCTAACATATTTAATCACATAGTGCTTAACATAGTAAGGTACAGACCTTATGAATTTAAACAGAGAGCCCAACAATCCAAAGTAGCCTTTGGACTCCCTCTGAGCAAGACAAGAACGGCTTTAAAGGTTCACATGGCTGCATACTATGCACATAGACCAGGCAAAAAGGTACCATCTTCACAAGGTAATGATGCACGCAGAAGATATGAAAATGTAGAAAGCGCATTACTTTTGTATTTCAGTGTAGAAAGAGTTAACTTTAATATTCTGAGGCCTGTAATATGAAGAAGGATTTTAGGTTGTCAAGGTAACTTTAACAGGTTTAATTCTGGGTTTTCGGGACTACAACAATGGTTCACGTTATATGCCACCACAGTACATTCTGCTGCACGCCTTACTTGCTCTGGAGCAGGTTTAGGATCACGTTGTTGCCGCCCTCTGACCAGTCAGTTCTCTTCCCATGAATCCTGTCAGCGCCGACTGCAGGCAATCGGAGAGTCTCTGAGGAGGGACAAAGTTTTTAGAGCTGCAAGCAATTTTAAAGCCATTTCATTGTTCTACAGGTTTAATAAGCTATATCATGCTAGAACAGAAACTGATTAAAGCACTACAGCCTTGTAGTTGACCTTATAAGACTGCATCCTGACTTTTATTATGTGTTCTTTACTTACTCCCAAGACTGTTTAACCCCTTCAGGGCTGCAGCTGAAAGAATAAGGCTAGCATTGCCCAGAGGTTACTGAATTCATAATCAGATCTACTTGTGCTTATAAGATGAGGCTGTGGTATTGATAAGCCTATTAGCTTATGCATTAATTCATTTCCAAGCTTGTCTGTCTGTCTTTGGCTGCAGCAGTTGTGTTACATTAAGTCTGTATATATTGTGATTCATCATATCACCATTATCGAGCTAATAAACCATCTTTGTGTGACCACTGGACCTGACTGCAGCTGTTGGGTTTAGTGAAGACAGATAATGAAAACACATCTTTATTGTTGTGTTATGTTGGTTGAACTTAACTTATTTCATGCTAGCATAACCTTGTTGGGCCTCTCAGCGTTAGGTTACAGACAGAAGCTAGCGTTACACCTTAGTATTGGTATTTTTAAATAGTATGTTTCTGTTTTAATGTTAAATATAGACAAAAGATTTGTAGTGTAAGGACTAACTGGTGTGGTTTTTCAAAAATCTTGGGTAATAGCTAACTAATATAAAAACGTTGCTACCGTTAGCTTAAACTCTCATTTAGCATGCTGGCTAAAGTGAGGAAACACCACACATTTTAACTTTAATTTATTTGTTTTCTAATGTAACACGACAAATACCAGTAATCAGTAACTACATTGTCCCTGGCTTTGGTAGTAACAGCAACACATGCTAATATTTTTAGCTTACATTAGCAAAGATAAACACACTCTGTAGAACATTTTTGACATTTCCACACTTGTTTTTGGTTTTGGGAAACTTAAAAATGACATGGTGATGACTGTACACGCATTTAACACCCTGTAAATGATTTAATAATCTAAATTAGTCAGGTAAATTTGTATTTTAAATAATATTGTAGGGTCACAACTGAAATATTTAAACTCGCTGGCTAGAAGTAACAAAAGTTTTATCACTTTCTGCAAAGCTCAACGGCTGTTGTTGTGAATACAGCGACTTAACTTGATTATTAATGTTTCATTGCTGTAATTATTTTACTTGTACTTATTAATACTGACATACTGTGTATTCCATTATTGTATTAACTTTATCTTTATTGTTGCTATGCTGCCTTCTGGGTGTCCTGCTTTTGCTTTGTCTGACAATGAATTTTGTAAACACTTGTTTTTACAACAGGCTGTATTAATAAATTTATAATTATAAGTAAATATTAAAGACCTCAACAAATATATTTAGATATTCATAAGCACGAAAGGCATTTTAAAAGCAATATGCTTTGCTCTCTGAACTTGAAGTAAAAAATTTAAAATATTGATATATATTGTAATAAGGTGCAATGTATTGTATTAGTAAATTGTTTAGTATTTGTTGTGGCTTCAACACCACATTTGTGAACACTGTGACCCACAAATCATCATGCATACACGTGAATGTGCTTTTTATTTGTAGATCATGCAACATGCATTTGTCACCTCTATTAAAATACTACTTCTAGTAGTTATCATTAGAATGACACGATAAAGAGGGACATTTTAATAATTCTACTGTAATCTGGGAGCACCTTGCCTTGTTTCCTTTCAGCTTTTTTAGTGTTGAGCAGCTTTTACTGCTTCAACACACCACACTGCTGAGTGCACACGCACATCCTGCCTGTTGTAAGTTAGTGGCAGAGATCAGGTCTGCTGGTTCGACTAAACAACAGCATTTGAGTGGATTTGCTCTCCCTCATTAATCATCCTGACAGCTTGAAAAACAACATTTCCTCCTTAATGACTGTATTTGAGTAATCATGTCTGCTTATTTCCATGCGAGCTTCTCTTCCTCATTCTGCTTTGCACTCGCTCTTTCTTTCTTTCTTTCTTTCTGTTGCCGTCCATGTTTGTGTATTTTGGAGTGTTTTCCCTGACCTCCCAAGTCTGTGGCGTGGCGTCTACTCTGGGTCACGCCGGCCAATTACGGTGGGCTACGTCGGTGGAGAGGGTGAAAAACCATGGGGAGTGAGGGAATGTGGCCGTGAGGATCCAGATGCAGAAGGCAGAGGATGGTGTCACCCCCCCACCACCACCCCCCGACTGCAATCCCCACATGTGGCTAACCCACCGGCAGCCGGCGCTGGCCTCCAGGCCTCCGTTGGTCACTGCCAAAGCACGTTTCTCCGTTAAGCACCGGGTTTGTGATGCATGAGAGCTGACAACTGAGCTACGAGCCCTCAGAGCACAGCCAGATCAAAACCAGCTGGGGCCATGCACATTAGCAGAGAAACCATAATTGCGTTTGCCCTCTTGTGCGCCACTAAACTCCCTCTGTTGACTTTTTTTTTTAACAAAAGACATGAGGAAAGAGAGCTCTTAGTAGTTCCCTTTTTAGAAATAAAAATACCTGCTGAAGTGCTGGCTAATTTATTGTTGGGTAATATGAGCAGTGTAGCGGATGAGCTCGGTTCGACAGTGGCTTTGTGGAGTGTTTTTCTGTAAGCGAGAAAAGTGTATTTTCAACATTTCTCCCAGCCTGTGGGTGGATGTAAGTGATGGGTTTACGGCGGTTTAGAAACATCAGTATAGCATGGCTGACATCTGTGTCCGCTTTATTTTTGGACCACTTGAAAAGCCCTCATAGTAGGATGATGGATGAAGTGATAAAGTTGGAGAGAAGACAAAATGAAAGCAGAGGAGTCCATTTCTGGGAAGCACAGAGTGATCTGTAACTCAGAGACAAGTCGGGAGAAAGTATAAAGACAGATGTTTGCAATTTGTGACCAAATGATTTTAATGCAGGAAATTTTACTATCTCTGAGAGCAAAGGGAACGACGCCAGAAATACTTCTTAGGACTGCAATTAGTCATTAAAATATATGTATCCTCGGACATCTTTTAAATCTAACCTCTTCTCTTTTGCCCTGCTCCGGCCGATAGAGAGGTTAAAGGCTTGTCATGTAACGAAGGAGCAGCTCCACAGTCTGTCATCATTAATCATCGGGCCTGTCAGGCTGCACCCAGGACTCACTCACACCAGCCAGGCAAGCAGAACAACACACTTTTTATACATTACAGCAAAATATGCCTTCAACACTGGGTTTAATTTAGAGTGTTAAATATATAAAATTGCTGCGGTAACCAAAAGATTAGAGAAGCAGAGTTGTTATGTGGGCGAGCCCTCTGGTTTGACTGGAGAACTGGGAACAGTAAATGAGTAACCTCCTCCCTTAACAACTGAGTCGCCTTTGAGTTCAGTCATCAACAAAGGAAAGTGTTAGTGAGTCAACTGGAACTCTGTATTTATTTAATTAAAGGTTTGAAAAACAAATATAGAAAAATACCAGAGTTTCAGGGGCTGTGCAAAAATGATCAAACCTTCTGTTTCACTTTTACAGTTGGGCCTGATGGGAATGGCATTAGTGTTGCAAGTGTTTGGTGAAAAGAGAGAAAAGTTTTGGACAAATGGAATTTTTGCAATGATGAAGCAGCAGATCAAAAGCTAGTCGCCAATGTACGGAGGCCCAGAGGTGCAAAAAAAAAAAAACGAAAAATGAACAAAGCTTAATAAGTCTCCACATAACCTGAATGTTGTTGTGTTTTTGTCTAATGGTGTCGTGTTTCCAGTTTTTTTTGTTTGTTTGTTTTTTTTTGTTTGCACCTCAGGGAGACCATATTTAACTTATTACAATACAAACGTCTGTAACAATTTTCATGTCAATTCATCTCATTCCCAACCAAAAATATTAACCTCACAGGGGCTCTAGAAGAAAAGTCAGCAAATCACCAAAGTCCTTAAGTTACATCCTCAGGAAAGCACCAACATCTGAACAACATTTCACGCCCATCCACATTAATTCACATTGACATCGCCACCCTGGAGCCTGCACCAAAAATTGCTCAAAAAATTTCACAACCTCCCCACAATAATATCATTTTGAGTTAGTGCAGTTTGTTGCAACATAACAATGACTAAAAAGGCACTTCACTGTCTGAACTCCAAGCAGTTTCTTTGCTCTTGTCAAGTTTTTACTCACTGTGGGCTCATATTTCACCACAATCTAAAGTTCCGCACAACCATGGCTAGAGTAGAGATAACTCAGAAATGTCTTTTGTGCAATATGGTACAGTCATTAACCAAAAACAAGGGGGAAAAGGCATGTCTTTTTCTTTATTTACTCTACCAAAACTGTGAAAATCTGGAATCAACGTGCCCTGTGATAGACTGGCGACCTGTCCAGGGTGTCCCCTGCCTTCACCCTAAGTCAGCTGAGATAGACTCCAGCCCCCCTAGTGAGGATTAAACAGTGTATAGATAATGGATGGATGTTACATTTTCCATGTGCCAACAAGTGTTACCAATCCTTCCACACTTGTTTATAATCTGTTCTGCATAAACACAGCCTGCAGTTCAGCCAAATATAATTGTCATCATGTGACTCTTGGTTGCAGGTCAGTCATTCATCATTTTGACCCGTCAAAACCAGTGT
>NW_007580016.1:0-7476 GCF_000690725.1 Stegastes partitus
AAAGCTTTTAGCTTTTTCTTCAGTGTTACCTTTGTGCATGATATTCCAGATAATTCCCACTAAATCAGCTGCAGCTGAACACTTGTTTTACAGTGAAATGGCTCTGTGGTCTGGTGTGGGTCAGACAAACTAAAAGAGCACTGATGACTCACAAAACATGGCTTCTGCTGTTTCCAGACATTATTTGCAGACTGCCCACAGCTCTGCAGCATCACTGAGGTTCTGTACAGAAACATGTCGGATCCACACGTTAAACTCAGCGGAGCTCTTTGGGTTTGATGAACAGCTGAATCCGTCGTATTTCCTCTGAGGTTTCTAACTGGACAGACACTTCCAGCTGCACTCCTGTAACTTCTATCCTTTAAAGAGGTTTATTCTGTCTCTTCAAAGCTCTTTCTGTGCTGACATTAAAGAAACGAACGACTTGTCAGGTATGTCTGGTGTTTTTTGTAACTGAAGGTGTGTTTTCTTTGTTTCTAACGTGGTTTTAGGTTTGTGGACCTCCGACGCAGACTCTGGAAACTCCCACCTTTGGATGGATCACCCGGTAGGTGTTAAATCCCCGTTGAGCCAATCATCCAGTGACAGCTGTCCACCTGGCTTGTCTCTGCCTCATGTCTTTGTCCACTTTGACGAAGACACGGTTGTGTTGGAACGTCGACCTGTTTGAGGAGTCACAGGTGCGTTTGCTGCAATTCTCTGCTGTCTGACTCCTGTTCATGAACTCGGCAGCAACGAGATGGAAAAAGGAAGCTGTCTGGTTTAGCTAGCTCCCTGAGGCTGATGCTAAGCTAATGCTAACATTCAGGAGCAGCAGGACTCCAACAACATTAAAGAGATCAAGTGTCTCTGCTCTGAGTATAAATCCATCTTAAAGGTGAATACTGACAGATTTCCTGAAGCTCAGTTAAAAGTGTTTAAACACGCCTCTTAATCATTGAATTCAGGTGTTTCATTCAGGTGAGTAAGATCCAGCACCCAGACATTAAGTCCGACGATCCGACGTCTCCGACTTTGTGCAAACAGTTTGTTTGAAGTTGCTTTTCTGGTTTCACAAAAGCATGGTTTGGTGGGTGTTAGAGCCATTTGTATATTTGTGTTCAGGTCATTCCCCGATCGCACCAGTAGGTGGCGTATTGGACAGCAGCACATGGAAATGCATAAATAGAAGAAGAGGTAATTACTCCTCAGGTGTGCTGCTTATTGGGAGAAGCAGTTTTTGACCGTCGTCGCCATTTAGAGGCTAATATTTAAGCCTTTTGTTTGTTTTCATGCAAGTTATGGATGTAAGTGTGTGCATAGCAAAGGCTGGACTGGTACACGGTGGTAAATAAACACATCTTAAGCACAAGTCTGCAGATGTTTGATTTACTGCGTGGAGCCGCCGCATGACGACGTGTCAACTACATATCCTGGTACCAGCCCCTCACGGTGGCTTAGGTTTTTATTTGTTTGTCGAAATCAAGTCACTACAGTGACTTTGGTTCAACGTTTAAGCAAATCTTTATTGCCTCAGTTTGCCCGACAGTCAGCAGCACAACACAGCGATACACAATTACACCACACAGCAGACACAAAGAAATGTGGTGATAAAATTAAATGAAATAAAAAAACATTAAAACAATGAAATCATCTTCAGATGACAAAATAAAGACAATGAAATAAAATCAAAAAGATAAAAAATAATGAAATCGTCATCAATCAGACAGAAAACATGACAAAAAAATAAAACAGATTAAAATAAAAAGAAATCATTAGCAGTCACACAGAAGATCCATCCATCCAACGACCTTCTTGCTACGAGGCTACCAACTGCACCACCCTGCAGCCCGCCAGACAGAAGACACAAGGATAAAATTAAGTAAAATAAAAACATTAAAATTATAGAACCATAATCATTTATAGGCAAAAAAGGACAATAAAATGAAATACAAGTAAATTAAAATGGACTGTCATCATCAGTCACAGACACAAAAAAATGAATGAAATAAAATACATTAAAACCATTAAATCATCAGTCTTTACCTTGTATATGTATGTTTTCTGCACTATTTGCCACTTTGATTTATTTCTATTCATATCTGTCTTTATTTCTTGTGTTTTCTCTTCTTCTTCTCGTGTGGAACAGGTGCTAAATACATTTCACTGCTCGTTATTCTGTGTATAATTGTGTTTGTGACCAATAAAGCTCTTGATTTCTTGGAAGTTTAGTTTGATATCGAAGAATAAATAATAATAATTCATTTTATTTGTATAGCGCTTTTCAAAAACTCAGAGACGCTTTACAGGATAAAGGAACAATAAAAGCAACTTATACAAAAGTGGACTACACAGAAATACAAGCACGCAGATAAAAATAACACAAGATATCAAGATAAAGGTTGAAGTGAAAAAAGCAGAACATGACTGGGTCTGTGGTGTCACTGCTGTGTTGTGGGAGAGAGGTCCAGAGGGTGGGGGCGGCGCCAGAGAAGGCCCTATCCCTCCAGGTTCGGTGCTGGGTCCTGGGGACGATCAGGCGGTTGGCATTGGTGGAGCAGAGGGTACATGAAGGGGTGTAGGGGTGGAGCATGTCTTTGAGGTTAGAGGGCGCCTGGTTATGGAGAGCTTTATGGGTGAGTAGAAGGATTTTGAATTTAATGCGGTGTGGGATGGGAAGCCGGTGAACAGGAGACACAGCAGCTGGAGGGTTCCTTCTAAATCAATCAGCATTTCTTTTGCTCTGGACACATTTTTAGTCAGATAAGACTGTTGACACCAATCTGAACTCCACTGCATCATGGTGCCTTAAATAGTGGCTGAAATGCCTTCTTTGTTTCTCTTTTCTGTCTTTTGTTTTGGTTTTTTTCATTGATCTTGTGATGCTGTGTTCACACCAGACGCAAATTCATTCACAGTGACTTTACATGTAAATCCTTGTCAACACAGCATTACAGTGTATTGTAATATTCAATACGGTCAGCAGGGGGCGCAGAAGACCTGCAAATAAAAACCTGCTCCTGTGCTTCTTTTCAGTTGCATCAGGTTCACAGTCATCAGTGGCCTGACTGACAGTTAGTTTCACCTGCATTCTCCTTCCACACACATCAACAGCTACCTGTAATCCAGAAGTAAACACCATGTGCAGGTCCAGCCATTAAAAAACAAACAAAACCCTGATTTAAACTGGGGTCTCCGCATCGGGAGGCATCATGTGATGATTCTCCATGTTTCCATTCACTGTTTGACTGGAGGCGTCAGCAGCAGCTTCTTCATTGTCACAAGAGGTGTGACAATAAACCCCCTAAAGAGACAGTAAATGTCACTTAAAGCTTGAGTATCTTTTATTTCAGGTGATCAGGTCACACAGCAAGTTTCCCCAGATGGAGATCCTAAATGCAGGCAATAAAATGTCGGTTCCAGGCGACTCATCCATCAGTCGTTCCATTTTCAGCATTTAATTTTTTCCTAAATTGAAATTTGAGGCTGTTTGAACAACAATAAGCAGGTCTGACAAGTTGAACCACAACTGCTAAGATATTGGTAGACAGTCTGATCAAAGTCGATCACAGTTCTGGAGTTTCAAAGTCGTTCTACAAACATAAAAAACATCCATCCATCCATCATCCGTACACCGCTTAATCCTCACTAGGGTCATGGGGGGCTGGAGTCTATCCCAGCTGACTCAGGGTGAAGGCAGGTTCACCTGGACAGGTAACCAGTCTATCACAGGGCTACACTTAGAGACAGACAACCAAGCACACTCACATTCACACCTACAGACAATTTAGAATCACCAATTAACCTCAACATGTTTCTGGACTGTGGGAGGAAGCCGGAGAACCCGGAGAGAACCCACGCTGCACGGGGAGAACATGGAGACTCCATGCAGAAAGATCCCGGGTGTCCTCACTGGGACGCGAACTGGTGCCAATCTTGCTGCGAGGCAACAGTGCTAACCAACTGTGCCACCCTGCAGCCCCGTAAAAAACATTACTTGTTAAATTTGAGCATATTTTTCATTTTCAGACCCACTTTGTTCACGTAAACATAAGTTCTGTTCATCTCTGATTTAAATCAAGTATTGGTTCAATTCTTTATGCAGCGAAATTGTTAAAGAAATCCTAAAATGGTTTGGACATGGAGGAGAAATAGTTGTGTGAAATGAGCAGTGAATAAACAAACATGTACCCGTCTGATGCACCGGGCTGCCTTCCTGTGGAGATCAAAACAACATCCAAGTGCTATGATGACCAGGACCAGGACCAGGACCAGGACCAGGACAGACCAGAGCGGTTTTCTACCATCACCTGTCAGAACGTCTCACATCAGCATCAGCAGAACACGCTGAAACACAGTTTGACTGAGAAAAAGAAGGCAGCAGATGGTGTCTCACCTGTGTGCTTCAGTCCACTGCAGAGCGTCTTGACGTCGACGTGGACACTTGTGTTCTCTGCAGGGTTTCCAGCCTCACACCTGTAAGAGGAGCTGAGGTTCTGCTCGGTCACAGTGAGCAGCAGAGAGTCCGTGGAGCTGATCTGCTTCAGCATCTCCTCGTCTTTGTACCACCGCAGTGTGATGTCTGAAGTGTTACCGACAGCACAGCGCAGGACGCAGCTGTCAGAGGTCGCCGTCACAGTTTCCACTGCAGGACCAGATATAGAGTCTGCAGAGGAAACAGTCAGACTTTGTATAAAGCAGTTGTCAATCACAGAACAACAAACACAATTTTTTATATATACAAATGTAGTGGGATGCAATTTTAAAAATGTGTAACTAATTAGATGCTTTGTAATTAATTCATCACAATCACATTTTTATCAAATAGCAAAATTTGACACAACAACCTGCGTTTCTCAATTCAGATACATTTTGGTTGACGACTGAATCAATGAACAGACATTCATGTTTATTCAATGTTTATTTTTCATGTACAGTTGAAACCAGACGTTTACATCCACTGTATAAAAAGACAAACAACTTTATTTTTCTCTCTGTCTGACATTAAATATCACTAAACTTGTCCTGTTTTAAGTCAGTGAGGATTACCAACATTATTTCTATTTGCTAAAATTTTGGTGCATTTTTTTTTTTTTAGATTTTTTTACTGCTTTCTTCAAAGTCAGAAGTTTACATCCACTGAGATGTCGTCAAACTATTTGGAAAAGCCCAGACGATGATGTCATGGCTTCAGAAGCTTCTGATAGGTTCATTGACAACATCTGAGTTAACTGGAGGCACACCTCAGACACGCTGCTTCCTTTTGTGACAGTGGCCATCACAAAGTCCTGATCTCAATCCTGGAGCAAGGAGACCAACAAACCTGACTCAGTTCCACCAGTTCTGTCAGGAGGAATGGACCAGAACTCATCCAACTACTGTGAGAAGCTTGTGGAAGGAAACCCAGAACGTTTGATCCAAGTCATACAGTTTAAAGGCAACGCTACCAAATACTGAGGAGATGGATGGAAACTTCTGACTCTGAAGAAAGTCATAAAACATTCTCTCTCTCATTATTCTGGCGTTTAGCAAATAGAAATAATGTTGGTGATCCTGACTGACCTGAAACAGGAAAACTTTAGTCTTATTTAATGTCAGACAGAGAAAAAAAAAGGTTTAATGTCTTTTTATACAGTGGATGTAAACGTCTGGTTTCAGTTGTATATACAGATATATAAATACGTGGAGAGAGTTTTGAGTCTCCTGTTCCCTACAACTCTAACACTAACACCCTAATAAACTATGATGCTGCCACCTCCATGCTTGATGGCAGGTTTGGTGTTAAAGGCCTCAGCTTCTCTCCTCCAAACATATTTCTGCTCAGTGTGGCCAAACAGCTCAGTTTGTTTTATCTGATTAGATTTTGACACACACACAGAATTACGTTTCTGTGTGAAACCTGTTTAAAAGTCACATCGGGTATATTTTCCTGCAGTAGAAAACAGAGCAGAAGCTACATTAACTTCATCATTTTCTATTTGGTTTACACCTCATGTCAGTCCTGCCACGCTGGTTTTGGGCAACACACAACAGGATCAGTGGTAAAATGACGATGTCCAACAGGGTGGTCAGTGTTAACAGCAGAGTGGTAACTCACCGTGGACGGTCAGCTCGTACTCTACGGTGGAAGGGTTGGTGAAGCAACGATTTGGTCCCTCGGTATTGACATTAATAGTCACCTTTCCTGCGTCACGTTTCTGAAGGTTGGTCAGTGTAATCTGTCCCGTGGACGTGTCCAACAAAATCCTGTCAGAATAACGAATAATGATCCTCCCGTTATACAGCATAAAGTGAGTTTCTTTGCCCCATCCTTCAACCTTGAGATTGAAATCACATCCTGTCACTCTGTCAGGTAGCGTGATGTTGTTCCCTTCAGTACCAATCAGGTACGTTGGTTCCCCATGGGCTGGAACTGGGTTTGTCCCTGTAGAACGCAGAAACCACAGTCAGTCATCACAGAGGTCAACCACAGCTGTTCACGATCAGAACGAGGCTAAATAACATCATGTAAGAGGCTGACAGGGAACGTTCCCACAACACTGGATGACATTACCAACAGGTTCTAATGATGTGTCTGAAGAACATGGTTAGTGTTCTAAGATTCAAATGTTGATATTTACAGCAACGTTTCTATGAAGTCACATTCACACATTTATGAGATGTTCTCACAGCAACGTTTAAAACAAGTTTCTCAGACAGTCTCTTGTCCTGTAAAGGAAAGGACGTGTAACAATGTGTATGTGGTGTTGAACTAACCGGAGCTGAGAGGAGGGCAGTGACAGCATCACCACCCGGACCCTCCTCAAACAGCTGCTGCTTTACTTAGAGGTGGAACTCTTACAGTTCAGGCCAACAATCAAGCTGTAAGATGGAGAACCGAGAACATGACGGCAGCTGAGTCTCCCCGTGCAGCCTGCATGCCAGGGGATCGAGGCACAGCGAGGCCACCGTGACGGGAGGAAGAGGGGAAATGTTCACGAGTGTTCGTGGACTGCGTGCATCACGTCACGCTGCAGCAGAGTTTCTAGAGACGCTACAGATGCTCTACAAGTTGGGTTTTTTCTGGATCGGTGGTGCACAACCTTTTCAGAAGTCAGGAAGCTGAGGGACACCAGGTGGACACGCAGGTATTAATACAAACTGTCCCAGCACTCCGGCCCACGCTGCGTGACACCGTCAGCCAGTCAAACCCGCACCGGAGGACGGAGGGAAGAGCAACCGGTGCAGTCACTGATCAGAAGTCTGTTGTGCATCTCATTCTGTTGGAGGATGTATTCAGAACAACAGAGTTCGTGTCATGTCTTGGAAAGCTTTCATCTTCATCATGTAGCTGAATATCTTGCGTGCTGTGGAGCATAACGACGTTTTGTATCGCGGAGCTTTTCCTCCGTGTGCGCGCATCCCAGTGTCCATAAATTCTCGAGTACCGTCACTGAAAAGTGGAGCTGGTCCACAGCACCAGCAGCACCGCTCAACACTGTTCATTCATTCATTCAT
>NW_007580016.1:8646-10204 GCF_000690725.1 Stegastes partitus
AACTCGTAGATTTAGCCATTATCTTCACTTCATCATTAAACATTTTGATGATAAAAAGTTGATGTTATTCGGTAGAGAAGCTGATGAAACGGGCCAGCTAGATGGTAAATAACCGTCAAGAGGTTCCTGCATTAATGATTATGTGACACGGAACCTTGCTACGGTGTGTTTTTTTGTTTTGTTTTGTTTGTTTGTTTGTTTTTTCAAACAAGGAAAATATGCTAATGTTAAATGAAGACACTTTACACAGAGATTTTTTGGGAGCAGCCAGGACATTCCCCATCACAAGTCTGGGTTACAGCTGAATGGTGTCATTTAGTCTCTGTTCCAGCAGCAGCAACCAGGGCTGCCAGTAATGTCAGAAAGAGGAGCAGCCAGCGTGGTTAGTCATCTGAACCCTGTTCAGGACTTCATGTTGCCATTCATAGAAGGTCATTGGACCCCAAGAAAGAATATGTGCAAATATTTGTTGGTATTCATTATAGACTTTTATGTGATGTTAAATACATTTTCTCATAAGTTGACATATTTTTGTCCCTCTTTTTATATTTAAAAATAAAATCTTTAAAAATCAAAAAACAATAGCTGACACCTAAACCAAACGGCCCGGGGTCCAAAAGAGCCCAAAAGTCCTGAACAGTTAAGAAGCCATGTGAGGGTCAGACCAGTGAACCAGGCAGGTTCAGGGGGACGGTTCTGAGGACAGGCATCCAAAACAGGACCAGTCCAGCAGCTGTAGTCCATCATCAGCACCAGAGCAGGACAGACAGACGTTCCTCAGAGACAACATTGTTAATATAAAAGAGGAGAGCTTTGTGTTTATGTGTGTATTCACATGTATGTATCATTTTAATCTACCGTGAGCCATCAGGCTGTTATTTTAACATCAGTCTTCACTGTGAATCAGTCTGAGTGTCATGAGCTGCTGTTGAAAGAAGCAGTTATTGTACATTTCATGTTGTAAATGTGTGTTCTGACCAGAAACCTTTGCCAGATCATGTTTATTTTGTTAGATCTATTTAATTAGGTTAGGTCTGTATTTAGTCGTACAATGTGAGTACAAGTAAAGAACACTTAATGAGAAATTACTGTAGGCTACCTCTATGAATAACATAGTCATTGGGTGCCTCCCCAAATACAGCCTCAAAAAGGTTCAGCAGAGGTTTTACTTCCTGCTATAGCTGACGAGACATGGTCTGCCACAGGAGCAGTTTCTGTTTTACCTCTATGTGTGACACAAGTTAATATGAAAAGCAGTCAGTTTGTACATGTAAACCAGCAACTCGACAGTCAAACAAGATCAGAACAAACAACGTGGAGTTACAGGAAATGGATCCGTCACACCAACACGATGACGGTCCCTCAGTGGATCTGCTGCTCAAAAAGTCAAATCATGATAATGACATGAAGCTGTCATCCAAACTGTCCTGTGCAGCTCCATCACTGTGTGGTTTGGAGCAGCCACACTGCAGGACAGAAACAGGCTGCAGCGCACAGTCAGACCAGCTGAGAAGATCATGGAGCCCCCCTGCCCTCCATCCAGGACCTGTACTCCAAT
>NW_007580016.1:14185-14835 GCF_000690725.1 Stegastes partitus
TCATGAAGAGTTCAGTCGTTCACTGATTCTTCAGCAGCTCAAACGGTTTCAGGAGTCAGTAAAGAGCAGATATGAAATCAATATTAAAGTCGACAAAAAGAGTCGTTGCAAATCTATTCAGATAAAGTATGAAGGTGTGACTTACCGAGAACAAGTGCTAGAAGTACAAAGTCAAGCATTCTGGATGTGAGTCTTTCTTTTCTGCCAAAAGCCAACTTTTCTCTCTGTGTTGCTGTATTACTGATACTAATGTCAGCCGTCGTGCCTCCAGATCCACGATACATCACTTTTACGCCGACACCCTGCTCCAGGTCTGCTGATTGGCCCCTCCCGCCGGTGAAATACTGTCTTGTCATTGGGTAGTTTCTTTGAGGAGCGCTATCCCGCCCGCATGGTGAACAGAGTATCGTGGTGGGTGTGTGTGTGACTGGAGCAACAGGAGAATTTAAAAAGCCAGCTCATATCTCAACTGCACTGACACACGCTGAGACGATGAGGGTCAAACTCAAACGTGCAGTAATTAAACACAAACTAGTTACTAATATGTTTTATCTTAACTCGTAGATTTAGCCATTATCTTCACTTCATCATTAAACATTTTGATGATAAAAAGTTGATGTTATTCGGTAGAGAAGCTGATGAAACGGGCC
>NW_007580016.1:16115-27066 GCF_000690725.1 Stegastes partitus
TCAGACCAGCTGAGAAGATCATGGAGCCCCCCTGCCCTCCATCCAGGACCTGTACTCCAATAGAACCAGGAAGAGGGCAGGAACATCATCACAGAAAAAGAGCAATAAAACCAGAAAAAGGGGGTAAAGGAAAAGGAGAGGAAAAAGAAGAAGTGGGCAGTGCTGAAAAGGTGTGTCAGGTCGGTGAGTCCGGGAGAGACAGAAAGGGGGGAGGGGGGGGAGTCTTCCCTGCGCGCATGCGGGTCGCAGGAGCGCGCGCGGCTAAAAACGAAACTTCGGTACAATTTCCACGATTCAGGACTTCTTGATCATGAAGCCATACTTTTTGTTGGGTTTACCAATAACTACAAAAAACACCCAAAGCACATATAGTATGTGACAGCTTGGATCTCTTAGCATTAAAATTATTCGGCAGACATGCAAATCTCGGCAGCGTCAACATGTGGACTGCCGAGTACTGCATCCCCCCTTATTGTACATTTGAATGTACTTTGGGTGTTTTTTAGTTATTGATAAACCCAACAAATCTCGGCAGGTCTCGGCACAACATCTGTTGCGTTTCTTTTGCATCTGTTCCCCACTCCAGCAGAACCCAGAACTGGTCCAGCAGCACATCTAGAGTGGTAAATACGATGCACTCGCTTCACACAGATGAGCGGACGCATGAGGAGCGGCCAGAACAGGTTTTTACTGCGTCTGAAGTCACATCGCCTGTTCTCCCTCCTCCCCTCTGGCAGGCCATACAGAGTCCTGCAGACTAAAACCACCAGACATAAGAACAGCTTTTATCCCACTGCCATAACCCTACTGAACAGCTGAGCCACTCTCAGCCACAACACTGCGGACTACTGACGTTGTTATTTGCACTGCCATTTTTGCACCACTGTACATATATTTTATATATGTACATATATTATTGTATATATTTATCTTATTTTATTTTTTATTATTATAATTTATTTAGATTTTTTTTTTCTCTTTCTATAGTTCTTGTACTTTATTGTTATTCTTTTCCTTGCTCATTCCTCGGGCGACACCAACAGCCAGAACCAAATTCCATGTTTGTTGTGTACATATTTGGCCATTAAAGCTGATTCTGATGATCCAGTCGTTGTCCTGAGGTCTCTGGAAACCCGTTCTCTTCACACTGCTCCATTGGCAACATCCTCCAACAGTGCCAAAGCTGCCATTGTTGTTAACGGTATCTTCTGCACTGTTTTATGCACACTTCATATCCACTCATCTGATTGCAAACACCGGGGTGTGTTAATTGTTCATCTGTGTGTCTCTGATGTGCACATCACTTTGAGGAATGACCTTTATCACATTATTAACAGGTCCCCAGCATCACCTCTAAGTGTCATCAACGGCTCAAAAGCAATAGACACATGCATACGCCAGTCAAGAAGTTGACATGGAGGACCGCACATTTCCACCATCATTTCGCTCTTGATACATCTGAACATGAGCGTGGAAAAGTGCGTACGCACTCTTTGTACATGAGGCCCCAGGTTGTGTTCAGAGTTTCAGATTTAAATTGGATTTATATTGCAGAGAATATTCAATCAATAACATTAATGTCGCTCTGATTTGGCCAAAAACTAAAGTGATTTCCTGCATTATGGGACAGAGTCAGAGCTAAATGAGCTTCAATACAAGATCATGTTTAAATATGAGGTTTAAAGTTTAACTTTAACAGCAGCTGTCAGTTGGAAATAAATCAGTAAAGTATTAGATATGAACACGTTCAACAGTTTTCTACCAGCATTCCTGTTTTCATCATTTGTCGTAGCGGCGCTTTTTACCGTCATAAATGTTTGTATTCCTCATTGTTCTCCTTTAAAACAACGTGCTGACTGAAGGTGAACACAATCGTTTGATTTTGTGCAGAAGAAGAGTCACGTGACGCGTTAAATGCCTCACGTTAAGCAAACAGTTTGAAGCAGAAAGTCTGAGTTGACAAAGAAAGTTGAAAACCACCTTCGTGATACCTGTGATCTCTGACTGAAGCTTCCTTTTTTTATCTAGCCGACTTACACAAAGAAAGCCCGGATATGTCAGGGTCGTCACAGCATAATAATACTACTACTACTAATAATAATAATGCTAATACTAATACTATTACTACTACTGATAATAATAATAATAATAATAATAATAATAATAATAATAATAATAATAATAATAATAATAATAATAATAATAATAATAATAATAATAATAATAATAAAGCATTTTTCAAGATGCTCAAAGGTGCTTTACAACAAAACAAACAAAAATAAGTAAATAAATATATATAATGTAATATAATAATATTGTTGCACACAAAGCAAAAATCGACAACAATTATGATTTTGGTTATGTGTCATAAATCTTTTTTTTTCACAGCTCTGTATGTGACACTTCTTTGAAAATGTGCCTCAGTGGGAATGTCTTCTTGTGAAACCTCAGAGGTGCTTTGTTTTGGGTTTTTTTGGTGTGTGTTGATGTCCATGACGTCATCTTTTAGGACAGCCAATAGCTTCTGTCCTTACTGACGAGTTGGCAGCACTGGTCTCATGGTGAGAATTTAAACTGAGCTTTGTGTTGCACAGGTGGACAGATTTCACCATCAGCTGAAGGAGTTTAAACTAAAAGCACATTTCTACAGTCGCATCCTGTGGTTAGTTTGCTCCCAAAAATCCCCAAAACACACCTGAGTTTATTTAAACTGAACTTACTTTCCTTATTAATCCCTTTAAACTTTTGATGAAGCCAAAAGTAGCCGCACTGAAAAATAAACTGACCCTTTATTTTATTTATTTCTGATCAGCACTTGCTGCATAGATGATAAAGTTTGTGCACCACGATAAGCAGCAGTGAAGCTCATCATGACACACTGGAGCCATCTGACGGCCACATTTCACAGCTCCAACACTAAAGTCTGACTTTGTACTCTGCACCTCTGCTGTAGACATTAAGGCAAAACAAGGAGACGCACAAAACTGCATTTCACTGAGGATCTCTACGTGGAGGAAACTTGCTGTCTGACCTGAAATAAAGCAGAATTAAGCTCTAAGTTACATCCACTGTCTCTTTGTTGTCTTGTTGCCATATTTCTGACCTGTTTGGTTCGTAACTGCTGCTGCTGTGAACTGAGATCAAATGCCCAAGCAAAAGCTTCCCAATGCTGCCACCTGGTGGCCGCAGTGATCTGTTGCATTTCCCCACCTGCAGTTTGGAAGGTTTGAAGGACAAAGTTTCACTGTTCTGCTCTTTACTGGTCTGTTGTGATATGTTAAGCGTGTTAAGCCCCAGACAGCAGCTCTTCGCCACACGTTGCTGTCCGGTCTGTTGCTGCTTTACTTCCTGTACACTGGAAAAACCTGCAGTCTTTTAAGTTGTAGCTTCATCTGACAATTCGTCAAAAACATCCATCCATCCATTATCTATACACCGCTTAATCCTCACTAGGGTCATGGGGGGCTGGAGTCTATCCCAGCTGACTCAGGGTGAAGGCAGGTTCACCTGGACAGGTAACCAGTCTATCACAGGGCTACACTTAGAGACAGACAACCAAGCACACTCACATTCACACCTACGGACAATTTACAATCACCAATTAACCTCAGCATGTTTCTGGACTGTGGGAGGAAGCCGGAGAACCTGGAGAGAACCCACGCTGCACGGGGAGAACATGGAGACTCCACGCAGACCACCGAGCCGCCTTGCAGCTCCTCATCACACACACAATGTGCAACAAGTAAAAATCTTTGTGTGGTTCACTGTATGTAAACTTGTGAATTGCCAAAACTCCCTAAAAGACAAACACATTGTGTTTGACCTGCCAACACGCATGACTGGAGCTCAATGACCAGCGACAACAGAGACTGATTACAGCACAGAGACGTTATGGACACACAAAAAACACATATTAATTATGTGACGTTCTGTTTTAAATAGTTCTCACTGACCTTTCTGCTGTGGTGAAGCCGTTTTCTGCATTCTGTCATCCTGAAATCGTACCTTTTTAAACCGGTTTTGTAATTTCAGCAAAGTGCAGAACTCAGGTTACTGCTCCTTCAGCGGCGTGAAGCCTTTCTTCAGACCTTCCTGCTGCATCCCAACCAGTCGTCTTCCTGTAGCAGACATGAACTGCATCCTGCTCCCTCCAGAGGACCTCGGTCTCCTCAGCAGACGGAGAAGACGTTGGTTCTTCTGGTCCAGGACATCAGAGTTCAGTTTATCACTGAGGTGGGGTTCTTGTGCCCTCCCAACATCCTAAAGTCCATTTTGCCAGATGTTCACGGGTGTAATCAGGAGTTTGTCAGCTTCCTTGGGTACAGATGGTTCAGCTCACGCTTCTGGAGAACCTGGCAGAGTTTTATGTGAAGTCCGACTTATAAAAATTGAAGACAATCCTCTCTTGTGCAGCTGCAACGCTCCACGGAGCCTCATGTACTGTGGAAGTCCAGGACCTCCCCCCTCCAGCTTCATACGCTGCAGATGAGCTGAGATCTGAGCAGCTGTGAGGTGGCAAAATAAAAAAAAAACAAATAATCCAGGGGTTTAGATCAACCTTCGAAGTTGCAAACATCATTTTGACGAGTAAAGTCACAGTTGCAGAAGTTTAAGTGTGAGAATGTGACTATTCAGAGTTTACCTTCAAGCATCTCTGCAGTAAGTTTATGTTTATATAAATATATATATAACAGGTAGCAGTTCGATCCGTTTCTCCAGCTCATAAAGTGACGTCTACAAATGGAAATTATGCCTGTATCACTACGTATACTTTGTTAGAGATACTTGGAGAACCAGAAATCTATACATACGTTTGTTTTCGTGGTTCATTTGTCAAACCTGCTCAATCAACTATGGAAGTTCAGCCATTTCCATTATTGTGACCTTTTGAGAAGGTCTGGATTTACCGGTCCGTCTACGTCCCAGCCCTCGCCTCTGGTCACAAGCTCTCAGTAGCGACCGAAAGAACGAGATCTCGAGAACAATCGATCGAAATGAGCTTCCTCCGTAGGGTGGCTGGACTTAGAGGGAGCTCAGAGTAGAGTCACCATGTCGCATCGCGAGGAGCCGGTTGAGGTGGTTCGGCTTTCCTTCGGAGGGTTTTCTGAGCAGGTCCGGCTGGGATGAGACCATGGGGTTGACTCAGAACCCAATTATGTATCTCATCCGGCCTGCGAACACCTCAGGATCCAAAGTAGCAAAAAAAACTCCACCAATTCAAAACACATTTTAAAAAAAAAAAAGAGCAGAAAAGACTTCAAAATAAGTTTGTCAAAAGGCAGCTCAAACCGTGAGTTAGTGTTTAGATCGTCTCAGATGAAACACCTTCAGGTAAATTCTGTCAGAATTTACCTGAAGCCCAGTCCTTGACCCCTCAGCAGGCGTTCCTGAATCTTATCCGGTTGTTTTCACACGAAGCACTCCAACATTTCCAGTCATTCCAGTCACTAGTGTTTGGTGAGCCTCAATTTTAAATGTGAAATCTGCTCTTTAAGAGGTTTACATGAAATACTAATAGTATGTGCTGAAAGGTGAACGTTACGTGGACGTCACGTCAGTGTTGGGCTTCCAACGGCTCCGATAACTCAGACTTTTCTATGATGGAATCACAGAAACACACAAGAACAATCCTGCACTTTGGTTCTTTCAAAGGTTTATTAAAGGTGTTCTGGAAATATGACAGAATCTGCCGAGTCCACAAAAAGATGGAACTGACTCTAAAGACGAGTCGACGTAAAACCGACGCAAACCGATCCAAAGTGACCACAGAGAGTCCAAAGAAAGGACTGAAGGGACGTTAGCTGAGCATTTACTCTCATTTTGGATTAAATTCTGTCTATTTGTGCTCATTTTGCATCTTACTTTGTGTTGGGTTGCAGATGTTTCTGGTCATTTTGAGTCTCTTTACAGTTGTTTTGCAGCTCTGTGTTGTTATGCATCTCTTATGTGTCTGTTTTGAGTGTCTTTGTGGTGACTCTAATTCACTGCGGTGGAATTTTACAGCCATGAGGTGACACTAGCTTGGCTAACGTGCCTTTAATCTTTCTTTGGGAGTCATTTTGCAGTCGTTTTCTGTTTATTTGTGTGTGTTTTTAGCCAGGTCCATTGTTTTGCAGTCACTTTACGGATGGTTGTGGTGCATTTGTGTCTCTTTGAAGCCATTTTGCATCTCATTTACAGTTTCTATGCAGTCGTTTGGAGTCTTTATTGTCATTTTTGACTCAGTTTGCGCTGGTTTGACATTTATTTTTGTCCTTTTAACATCATTTGTGTTGGTTTGCAGATCTTTCCAGTCATCTTGAGCTGTTTTGCATCTTTGTTGTAGTAACTATGCACCTTTTACAAGCCTGTTTTGAGTCACTTTGACTCAGGTTGCAGTGGTTTTACACGTGTTTGTTTCCTTTTCGGTGGTTCTGTCTCTTTGTGTTTGGTTTGTGCATTGTTCCAGACACTTTGAGTCATCTTGTAGTGACTTTTATTGTCTGCAGTGTAACTTTACAGCCACTAGAGGCCACACCAGCTCTGATAACAGCCCCTTAACCTTTCTTCAGAGACTATTTGTGGTTATTTATTGAGCAGTTTGCAGCGGTTCTATATCTTGTTGTGACTGTTTTTAGCCAGTTCCACCAGTCTGTGATTATTTTACACGTCACTGGGTGCATGTTTGTCTCTTTAAAGCCATTTTGCATCTACTTGTGCTCATTTTGCGTCTCATTTTGTGTTGGTTTATCATTCTGTCTGGTCATCTCGAGCCTCTTTACAGTTGTTTTGCATCTCTTATTTGGCTGTTTTGAGCTTTTTGTGACCACTGTGGCTCAGGTTTCAGTGGTTTTACATCTGTTTGTTTCTTTTTAGGTGGTTCTGTCTCTTTGTGTTTGGTTTATGCGTTATTCTGGACACTTTGAGTCTACCTGTAGTGACTTTTATTCTCTGCAGTGTAGCGTCACAGCGCTTCACCAGCTCTGTTAACAGCCCTTCATCTACTGCTGAGCTCAAGCGCCGCTGAAGCTTTTGTCTTCATTTGTCCCGAAGCAGCTGTTGGTGATATAATCCGCCTCGCAGATGAGATACGATCCGTCGCCAGGTTCGTTTTCTGCTTCAGAGTCCAGCAGAAATTCCTCCTTACAGGTCGTCTGCTGAGTCTCGGCTAAGAATCCATCAAAGCGTCGCCTCCCTGCATCGCAGGCGTTCACCTGCTCGTCCTCTTTCTGATGAAACCAGCTGTGAGCTTCATGTTGCTGCCGATCTGAGGTCTGTGCGGCTTCAGAGACGTACTCAGAGTCCAGTTTGAGGGTGGACAGCTGGACGGACAGCTGGACGGGCTGACACGAGTCCTCGTCGGTCTCCTCTGAGGACGGCTGAGACTTCGGGTTCACCGTGATGAGACTTTTCTCTCCGAGAACATCGGTCACCTGGAAGTCTTCCATCAGCAGGACGTTTCTCTCTGAACATTTCTGTTAATGAAAAAAAAAAAGTTTTATTAAGGCATCTAATATGAGACACCCAGAATAAAAAAAACAGCTGAGTTTTAAATCTTTATTGTCGTTTTTTTTCCTGTTTGCAGCAGGTTTACATGTATTTATGTTCATTCTGCGTCTCATTAAAGCCAGTCTACATTTCTTCGTCACTGGGTCACATGTCCATCTGCTTGTTTTCTGTCTTCTGTTTGTCTGTTATAATTGTTTTAAGTCCCGTTTTAGTCAGTGTCATGGTTTTGTGGTCATTTTGCGCCTCTTTGCAGGTGTTTTTCATCATTTTTGACGTGTTTCTGTATCTTTCTGTTCATTTTAACTCTCTTTGTGGTTGGTTTGCATTTTTTTGTCACTTTTGTAGCCACAGCCTTTCCCATGGGGCTGCTTTTGCTTCTCTTTGCAGTTGATTTGCACCTTTTGCATGTCTTTTTTCGTCACTTTGCACGTCTTTGCAGTTGTTCTGTTTCTGTTTGTCGAGCGGAGCGTCGTCTTCCGCCACAGCTAGAACCACACTGTCAGAAACCCGAATGTAAAAGCAGTAAAGCTCAGGTTACCTGGAGGTTTGGGTCCATCAGCCACTGGCCTGTGGTGCTTCCTCGGGGGCTGGAGATCGGAGGGAAGAAGTACGACTTGTACCTGCACAGATATTATTTATAGTCATCAGAATCTGACAACAGGAGAAAGAAATAAACCATTTTATATTTGTATAATCTGATGTTCAGCTGTGAAACCTCAAAGATGTCGAGGTTAATCTCATAGAAGCTGCTCCCAGAGAAGCTTTTCTACTTTTTCATATCAGAACCACATTTGACTCCTGAACACTCACACAGTCCTGGAGAGGATGGAGACGATGAAGACAGCAGCAGCCAGCAGCAGCAGAGGCGTCGCCGTGGCCACAGCTGGAAGCTCATCTGGAGAACAGAAAAAAAAACAAACATCATTTTACCTTTTTGAAATGCCAGAGATGCTACAAACTGAGCAAAGATCAGGAAAGACGACTCTGGTTTGGTTGAGGAGGGGAGGAAGCTGCACAAACTGCTGAATACGTATTTATTTACCTCCCAGAATATTTGCATCGTGCTTTAATGTTCAGCGTCAACTCGGGATTTCTTACATTCCTTTAGACATAAACCAAAAAGAAAAATGCAGTCTTTGAAGGTAGAAAAAAAATCATAATAATACAGTCTTTGAAACATAGAAAATATTGATGTTACACAGTATTATCCAGCTAAAAAATATTATTATACGGAATTCTAAGGCTAGAAAATGTTATTATACGGTCTTTTAACTGTAGAAAATATTGATCATGCACAGTTTTAATGTGGTGAAGTTGTACCAAAGTGAAAGTATTTTTTAATGTTTGGCTTTAAACATGCACATGATGAGTTTTACAAGATGTTTTGTTCAATTCTGAAATCGCAGCAGCACTTACAATCTTTAATTTTTTACATATTTGTAGCTGAAGAGTTGCGTTTTTCTGATGCAGACTGGTGTCACAGTAAACAAACTGTAGCTGCAGACCTCTGCCCAGCAGGGGGTGCTGCAGGCAGAGAGCATGATGGGAAAATCTACCACAAAGCACGCTGAAAGGGCCTCAAAACTCACCGAAATCTGTCGTCACGGGGATGATGCTCTTGGTGACGTTGTCGGCCAATAGCAGCAGAGAATACTGCGTGTTGGGCGTCAGGTTGAAGAAGGCGTGCTGTGATTGGTCGGGCCACAGGGACACACCTGGAAACAGAGTCAGCGTTTTTGCAGGTTCATGGCCAAATAAAGTTCATAACAGAGAAGGAGAAACCTACTCTGACTGTCACAGTCCGTCCTCAGCATCGCTCTGTAGCGCCGCACTCTGATTGGTCCAGACCCCCTTTGCCACGCCCACTTCACGGTTACTGTTGTTTTGTTCACAGCAGCGACTTTCAGACCGACCACCTCCAACAGAGCTGAAAAATGCACCAAACATTCCGGCTTTTATTGTCCCTGAACGTTGCTTTCTCAGAATTCTATCAGGTTTTTTAGTTTTCTCGGGTTTCTAATTTTTCTCGTTTCTCATCAGGCTATTGGAGCAGAAGTATTTGTAAACCTGTACGGAGAGTTGTGTGTTTGTAGTGAGATTCGTCGATGTGTAATAGAAAATAAAAGTCCAAGTCTTTGGCTACAAGTGCTGGAAATACAGACTAATCAGCAGTCCAGCGGGCCTCACCATTGGCTGTGACCAGGGTTTCTTTGCCCTGAGCTCAGGCTCACAGGCTCACTCACTCTGGCTGCGTACCGCTCTGCTGCCCGGTACCTCAGTAGTTACGCTGCCTGCAAGCTGTCATGAAAATTTTTGCTCAGCGACCCACAAACAATCTACCTTCTTGACATTTACCAGACAGTGTGGCGTGCCCTCAAAGACTCTGGAGGACAGCGCCGCCTGGTGGCTTGCAGGCGACATAACTACTGAGGTACCTTGAAACCTTAAAGTTACAGATACGAATCTGTCACGGCAGAAGTGCAGCAAAAGTCATGTGCAAACAGACAGCCAATGGTGAGGCCCGCTGGACCGGTAACTGGTGGTTTGTCTGTATTTCCAGCACTTGTAGCCAAAGACTTTTCATCATTTAATATCTTTTTACACATTGACTAATGTCCCTACAAACACACAACTCTCCTTGCACGTTTGCAGGTAGTTTTGCTACAGTAACACCCCCACAGCCAGGTCTCTCAGCTGTACCTCCGTGCTGCAGGTCAGCTGGCAGAGACTGAGGTCGTCCACAGAGTTGATGGTGAACAGGAGTCACAGTGATCAGGTAAGATTCAGCCGAGTCCACATCTGGAAGCACATCAGTCACACCGTTAGAAGCAGCAGTAGAGACTGAATACCTGAATACATAAAGGACTGGGTCAAAGTTTGGGTATCTCGCTCTAAAATGCTGGCAGTAGATATATATTGTGCATAAAAGCGTTACATGTCAGAACCATGACGGTGGGAAACTGCACAGCGGATTTTATTTGATTGACATATTTGGAACAAAGTCAATAAAAGAGAAAGTAAAGCCTCCAGTGAGACCAAATGTTCTGAATGTTCACGTGTCCATCACGCGGTGCTGTTCAGTGCAGTCCAGCTGCGTCTTCTAGGCTCCAACCGGATGTTTCCAGAGTCTAAAAGAGGAGTTTAATAAACGTTCCAGCACCTCGTATGACGGCGGAGGAGGCGGAGGCGTCCACGGTGGACCAGCGGCTGACGGACGGATCGGACTCGGAGCTCCATTGAAGGTTGAAGTGGCTGACTGGTGGGACAGAGGACGGAGGCTTCCACTGGACCAGAAGAGCTGCTTGGTCCGGATACGAGCTGGAAACCCACAAGTTCCTGACGGAGGGAAGAGCTGCAGCAAGCAGGAAACACCATCATCACCATCATCATCATCATCATCATCATCATCATCATCATCATCATCATCACCACCATCACCACCACCACCATCATCATCATCATC
>NW_007580016.1:28066-63505 GCF_000690725.1 Stegastes partitus
ATTTTTTTGTCATTTTGTATCCAATTTTTGTCATTCAGTGCCTTATTTTTGTTGTTTTTTGTCTCATTTTGGTTGTTATATACATTTGTGGGACAGTTTTGTCTCTTGTGGTCGCTTTGTGTCTCGTTTTTGTCGTTTTGTGTCTCGCTCGTGTCTCGTGCCAGACTGTATCTAAACCGTTTCAAGCGCTCAGGCTAGTTTAATTGATGCAACCTTTTCTAACAAACTCTCAAACTGAGCAGCTTCTGCATTTCTGCTGCTCGACTGCTTCCAGGTAAATGTCAGAGCAGAACATCTGACAGTGTTGCAGCTTTATCTGAACATCTCGCCGCCGTTTCCTTCGCTGATAAAACCTCCTGAGCTCACAGGATGTTGCAGCAGTGGAGGCTCAGGCTTCACATCTGATGACTTCGCTTTAAAACCTGCAGCCTGATGAGAAGATATCGCTGCTGGTTGGTTTCACTGGTGTTATGCAGCTAAGTTAAGTGAAGTTGCTGAATGATCTACAGAGACACAAACTCTTCAATAAGTCATAATCTTATTTTGGGAAGACAGATTTTTTTTTTTTCTGATGAAATACAAAAAGTTCCAGCTTGAAACATCTTTAAGTTGAATTTCTGACAGTTTTTTGCTCACATGAAGCCAAACGTTGAGCCTTTTAAATGAGTTTTAAGCAGACATTTGCTAACAATTGACACATTTAATTAGTAAACTAAATATGTTCTGTTGTTTCTTGTGTTTGTGGCCAGTTTTTTTGTTTTTTTCCAGGAATCAGCTTGTTTGAAACTAAATATTGAAAGATAAATACTGTGTGGTCACTTGTGTTATTCTCTTCTTTAAACGAGGAGCAGCTTGTATAAAACCGAATATTGTAAAAAAAAAAAAAAAAAAAAAGTATTTGGTTTGAAGATTCTGTTTCCAAGGCTGAGCTGAATGAAAAGACACATAATTCTAAAGTTTACTTCAAATTTTAAACAAGAAATAAAATAAAATAAAACAAAATTAAATTAAATTAAATTCATCCGGAAATTACAAAGTCATAAATTTGTAAGAAAAAAACCCTGAAATGCTCTTTGATTAAAATCCAAATGTACAAGAAAATAAATAAATAAATATTCAGTAATTATAAAATGCTAAATTTACAAAAACAAACTCAAAAATTCTCTGAGATTAAAAAGTCATAAATTTGTGAGAAAAAAAAGTCAAAAATTCTCTCTAATAAAAGTTTTACAAAAAATGTATGTAATAAAAAGTCTATATATTTTTTAAGATTCAAGGAGCACATTTTAGAAAAGTAAACACAAATTTACTAGAAAAAGAAATATTCTCTGAGAGTACAAAATTGCAAAGAAGAACTTGGAAAATATTCGCTAATCATTGTAAAATTTCACAGACGCCACTTCAAACATCGATAATTTCTGATTCAACAACGCAGCGTCGGTGATGGTTGAGCAGAAAGTCTCACCAACGTGAAACCAAACTCGACATCTTTGGGTTTTTGCTGAGAAATGAAGACATTTGAATACGTTCACCTGAATGCTTCTGATTGATTATTAAACACTGAGACAGTTGGTTGCACTTTTCGGGACTTTTTCGTGACAGAAAACAACATAATTTGATGAAACTCACTGTGGATCAGGGACTCGCCTCCTCGTCTCTGGGCGTCGGCACTCAGGTGTGCAGCAGGAGAATATCCGGCCGTATTGAAGGCGGCGACGCTGCAGTTCCCCTCCTCTGCCTCCAGGAGCGCTGTCGTCCCGGTAACGTTGTGAACCCGCCCGCCACAGCGCACCTGGTAACCAAGGATACGGCCTCCAGCATCGTCGGGGTCAGGGGCCTGAGGAGATGTTCAGCAACAGAAAGTTTGACCCTGTTCAGGACTTGTTGCCGTACGTAGAAGGTCTTTCGGACCCCAAGAAAGAATACGTGCGAAATATTTGTTGGTCTTCATTACAGACTTTTGTACTGAGCTAAATGAATGTTCTGACCAGGTGACGAGTTTTTGGTTCCAAATGCACAACAAATATCCCTCAACAATAAAAAAAAAACACCTGTCACAGAACCCAAAAGTCCTGAATCGGGTTCATATGTGTTGGAGTTCATTCTGGATCTAGATTAGCTTTAGTGACTTGGTTTTAGGAAACGTACTGAAGGTATTTTCATTTTTACTCAGGCAAAGTTGTTTGTTGTTTTTGTTACTGTTTCCCTTTGAAATGAACCATTTCGTTGTGGTTTTACAGTGTAAGAGCCACTTCTGTTGCGTATTTGTTGTGTTTCAGATTCTCAGGTAGATCTGAAGACGCTGTTGTTCCAAAGAAAGCCAGATCTTCAACAAGACGTTTCTACCAAAGGCACATTTAAACCGAATCCAATCTGAAACCGAAGACAAGAATCACACAACAGCTTCACGTACTTTCTGCGACGCCTCTCACGGTTTTACCTTCCACATGAGACGAAGCCGAAAACTTCCATCCGATTCTCTTTTCTCGACTCTGTAACACACATCTGGAGGCTTCGAGGGAGCTAAGAAAGAAACAACAGAGTTAAAACTGAAGCTCCATTTGTCCATTTGTCCATTCGAGATGCATAAGTAAGTAATTCTGACGGGAAGAAATACATTCAGAATTCATCTTTTTAAGCCTAGATTAGGTTATTTGTCACCGATCAGCAGTTCAAGCATCACTGGGAAGTTCAATATCTGATCATTCTTTCTATTTTTACAGTTTGGTGCTGATACATTTCTTAACGCAACTTTTAGACTTTCTGGAAGACGTAGGGTCAACTTCAGCGGATTATTTTATGCTAGTTTGTCAGTTTGTCACAAGACTGTGCAGAAAAAAAGAGACGTAGCCAGTGCTACGCCACCCGCGTCGCTCGCTCTGAAACCTTGAGTTTGCTTCTCCCCGGTCGCCATCTTGGAGTTTTTGGAGCAAGAAGTGATCCTGAGAACCCGGATGTTCACCGTGATTCGCTCTGAGGCCTTGTTTATATTTATTTATGTGATTATTTTCAGGTAGATCGACGGACAAATGTTCAAAAGAAGATAACTGAACCAAATGTATCATCTGGACATGTTGAAGAAATGTACCGACTGAGCTTTTCGTGACGAGTTTTGAATGGGAGTCAATGGAGTCAGAGCTTTTAGGATCCCTGGTGGTGCTCTGTGGTACTGCAGTCCTGCATTGGCCATGTCCGTTTTTTTGTTTTCTTTTTTTGGGCTTTTTTGCCATTTTTTGGTAGGAAAAGTGGGGACAAGAATGGGGGAAGAACCTGCTGAAAAGGGCCATTAGCGGGATTCGGACTCATGACCTCCACATCGGGGACTGTAGCCCCTGTACATGGGACGCCAGCTCAACCAGGTGAGCTATCACGGCGCTCGCGTCCATCTTTTGTTTACAGTCTGTGCATTTCCCTGTAAATCTCAGCGCGGACGTTCACCTCTGTCCAGAGTCGTCCCGCTGATGTTGGAGCTCCAGTCGCTCCAGACGCCGTCCGGCGGCCTGCAGGAGGCGCTAGCTCTGTAGAGGCTGAAGGTCCGCAGGGGTTTGATGGTGACAATCAGCTGACGACGAGCGGCAACAGAAAATGGATCTGGAGCCTGGAGACGAAACAAAAACAAAACTGAGTTTAACAGATATAAGATCAGATATTTTTCCACACATCTCACAAATAAACTGAACAAAACCGGAAAAGAGGAAACTCACTATATCTCATTTTAAGGCTGATTAAAACGTGTTTTTCATTTGTCAAATGTAAATGATCACGTCAAGCACCAAACCAACACTGAACTGCATACCTCTGCTTAGTTTTTCTGTTTCTATTTTATTTTTTGTTGTTCTATTTTTTTGTGTTCCCCCTGAGGGATTGCCACCTCATCGTGATCGGGGGGTTTGGGTGCCTCAGTGACCCTAAGATCTACACCAGCAGAATCTTCAGGTGGGACGCTCAAGTTAGACGAAGTGCAATCCAGTTACATGACAAAAACGGTTATCCAGAGCCCCACCAACACCACCCCACTCCCTCCTCCGTCGCCATGTACCCCTTCACATTTCTGTCTATCGTGACTCGATAATCCGACACTAAATGTAAAACCTTCTTTTATGTCGGATAGCAAGGCTGTTGGATTGTCAAGACAGAGGTCGAGATACAAGGAGGGCTTGATGCTGGAAGGCTCAATTGATGTTAATTATTCATTGTTCATAGTTGTTATAATAACTAGTGTATTGTTAGAACACTACGCATCGCTGGATTTCAGCCTAACTGATCGGTGTACTGGTGCACGTTCCGGCCACTTCCACTCCGGGGCAGCGCTCCGACGGGGCTTCAAGCGTTTCGAACTCGAGTTTCTGACAGTTTATTGTTCGTATGAATCAAATCAAAGCTGTTTATACGTCACATCACACGAGTCAGATTATTTTATGCTTGAAATGAGCTACATGAGCTGGTTGACAGTTTATTTTGCAGTGTTGCTGTTTGATACCAACCAGAGTCCACATGCGAGTGTCGTTGAGTTTATACCGAAGCCTGCAGCTGCCGTCGCTGCTGCTGTTCACCGACACGACCAGAGAGTCCTCAGAGGAGCTGAGCAGCACCACCGAAGGCGGCGGGGGTTTAACTGAGGAGACGAGGAGGGTTTGTTAGTCGTTAGTTGGCGCTGTCCCGTCCCGGTTACCCGGTCGGCGATGCCAACCTGCTTTGTTGAGAGACATGGTGTGAGGCTGAGACCAGGTTTCTTCTCCCGTCAAGTAGTTCCTCGTCCTCACGGTGACGTTCAGGACGGCGGCTGGGTTGAAGATTCCCGGACAGAACGAGACATTGCCACCGCTGGGGGAGAAAATGGAAATAAATTAGAAAAAAAAAAAAAAAACCCGAGACGAAGATTCATAAATACACATCGCTGGATTTCAGCCTAACTGACCGGTGCGCTTGTGCATGTTTCGGCCACTTCCACCCCGGGGCAGCGCTCTGACGGGGTGGAAGTGTCCAGAACACACAGGCAGTACTTGGCTGCTGATGCTAGTTTAGTTAGCGCTCACACTTCTGTTTCCACCATCGGTGGCGGCTTACAAATCTTACAAATCAAACACAAACGTTCTCGTGTTGAACTAAAGCTGGAGAATCTGCTTCAATTATAAAAAAAAAACTTGTGTATTTTCCATCAGATGATTATTTTTCAGGCCCCAGCTGCTGAAATATTGCGTTTACTTTCTCACAGTGAGCGTCACACTCTGTCAGACTTTACCGTGTGAAGATGAGCGAAGCCTCCGAGTTCCGGTCCAACTCCCGCGTCCAGCTGCAGGTCACCGATCGTCTGTCTGAGGACTGCTGGTAGAAACACGACACGTCCAGAGGCTCTGCAGGAAGACAGCAAGGAGAAGATGCAGATTTACCGCTGAACGTTTCAAACGAAGGCCTTGAACGCAGCCTGAGCGGGTCTCTGACCGAGTGTGGCTGCAGCGGCCAGACGGCGGCAGTCCTTCGGCTCCGTCGCACAAACTCGCTTGTTTTCTCGACAAGGTTTCAGGTCCGAGTTTGTCACCGTCACCTCTGAAACACAAACACAGTTCATGTTCAGCTCAGTCACGGTTCATAGTCGTGTCACTTCATCTTCAGACAAAAGGACCAATTTAACCTCCTCATGCTCACATGCTGTTTATTTCAGACCTTTTTATTCTTAAATGCTTTTTGACACGCTCACATCATCGTGCTTCTAATTCATCCATCCATCATCTCTACACCTTAATCCTCACCAGGGTCATGGGGGGCTGGAGTCTATCCCAGCTGACTCAGGGTGAAGGCAGGTTCACCTGGACAGGTAACCAGTCTATCACAGGGCTACACTTAGAGACAGACAACCAAGCACACTCACATTCACACCTACGGACAATTTACAATCACCAATTAACCTCAGCATGTTTCTGGACTGTGGGAGGAAGCTGGAGAACCCGGAGAGAACCCACGCTGCACGGGGAGAACATGGAGACTCCACGCAGGAAGATCCCGGTGGCCCCACCGGGACACGAACCGGCGACCTTCTAGCTGTGATGCAACAGTGCTAACCACCTGCAGGCCTTGCTTCTAATTCAAGTCTTTTCAAAAAATTTTCTTTCTTGTAACACATTTAAGGCTTGAAAATTTTTTTTTGTTTGTTTTATCGTTTTATTCTCTCATGAAAATAGCAAAAAACGTTTTTTCTTTATTATCTTTATTTTTATAAACGCTCCATCTTTCAACCCTCACTAAAGCCTGATCCTTAAAAAAAAGTGATTTAAAAGAAAACATTTCTTGTAAAATACACATTTAAACCTGAAGAATTTCTATTTTTTTATTCTTTTATTGATTCTTGTACACTAAATAGTGAATTATTTTACTCCTTCAAGCCTCTAACTTCATTTAAATAAAAACAAACACTTTACTTTTAACTATTCTTTGCATTTTATGTTTTTGCTTTAGTTGCTGCGACAATTTCCAAGTTTCCTCCTTCACGTCTAAATTATTATTTTTCATTTTCTTATTTCATTTCCTTGTGAACTACTGATCAATCTCACAAATTAAATGTTTTTACTGCTTAAAATATATTATTTCCTTGTAAAACATCACAGCTTCAAGCCTCTAGTTGTCACTTTCATTTAGTTTTTTACGGTTTTACCACATCTTTCCTGTAACAGTCTAGTTTTACCCCGTCATCATCATACAGACAACTGAAAGTCAATCATCTGCTGAAGCTGGAGGATTAAAAACAAACCGCTGAACTAAATTACAGCCAAACACAATCAATAAAGTTGATAAACTGAGAACCCGAAGCATCAGAAAAGACTCCTGAGGCGGTGATTTCAGTTAAATCCAGTAAAGTCTGGACCCGCGCTGATCAGTTTGTGTTCGACTCACCGGCAGAGAAAACGGTGAAGAAGCAGCTCCAGAGCGTCCAGACGGAGAGCTGCACTTTGACGTCCATCTCACCGGCTGGAGACACGAATCAGCTTCTTCTAAACCCCCCAGAAACACGTCCATCCAGCTGCTGCGTCCACGGTTTGAGGTTTTCAAAGAAGCCGAGCGACGACGCTGACAGAATGAGGAAGGTGCTCACACCCGGGCTGCTCAGGAAATTACTCCATCACGCAAACCACAAACATCAGATAAGCGTTTCCTCAGAAGTGCCCTTCTTGTCATTTCCTGAAAGTGAGACTGCAGAAGCCTGAAGCTGACTAATGAAGTGGAAAAAAACGTGGCGCTCAGAAGATGTTGAAACGTTGAAGCTCAAAGCCAAGAGAAACGTTTCAAGAAGTTTTCTTGAAGGCGACGAAGCCTCAAAGCGACTCTGAAGGAGAAACCTCAGCAGACACGCTGCCTTCAGAAACAACCAGCAGCTCAGATCAGAAACACGAGTCGGTCGATGAGACACCTCGACAGAAAACCCCCCCGAGCCGCCTCAGAGTCGGCTGAGCCTCAACCTTTCAGCTTCAGGCCCTCAGAGGTTCACATTTACCACTTTAATGGACGTTTTCCATCATTTCTGAGCCTCAGAACTTCATCAGTGCAGCAGACAGACACATGGACATAAAAACACATCTGGTAGAAACGGACATTAGATCAGTTGGTGAAAACAAGTTAGAGCGACTAAAAGGTCTCGTTTTCTCACATGATTCATTTCAAGTTATTTAGGACAAGTTTTGAGTTGTTACGGAGAAGTTTAAAGACAACTTTAAGACAAATTTAGAGCCATTTGGCAAAAGTCTCAAGACATGTTGGACAAGTTTTGAGTTATTTTGTTAAGATTTTTGTGACTTGGGACCAATTTGGAGTCATTTGGGGCGAGTTTCAAGACATTTTGGACGAGTTTTGAATCATTTAGGACACGTTTTGAGATATTTCTGTTAATTTTGACACATTTTCAATCATTTTGGACTATTTTTGAGTCACTTGGTACAAGTGTCAAGACATTTAGGTCAAACTTTGAGTCATTTTGTGGAGATTTTTGTGATTTGGGACCAACTTGGAGTCATTTGGGGCGAGTTTCAAGACATTCAGGACACCTGTTGAGGCATTTTGTGTCATTTTGGAGACGTTTCTAATCATCCAGGCAGGGTTTGAATAATTTTTGTACAATTGTTTGTCATTTTGGACAATTTTTGAATTGTTTAGGACAAGTTTTGATTTGTTTTGGAGAAGTTTAAAGACAACTTCGAAGAGGCTTTTGTCATTTTGGACCAATTTACAGTCATTTGGCAAAAGTTTCAAGGCATTCTGGACAAGTTTTGAGATATTTCTGATCATTTTTAACATGCTTTCAATCATTTTCGACCATTTTGAGTGACTTTGTACAAGTTTGAAGACATTTCAGACAAATTTTGAGTCATTTTGTGGAGGTTTTTGTCATTTGGGACCAATTTGGAGTCATTTGGGACAAGTTTCAAGACATTCTGGACACCTGTTGAGGTATTTCTTGTCATTTTGGAGAAGTTTCTAATCGTTCAGGCAGGGGTTGAGTCATTTTTGTACAAGTGTTTGTTATTTTGCACAATTTTTTTGAATTGTTATGGAGAAGTTTAAAGATAACTTTTGGAATTTGGAATTTAGTTCCATTTCAGATAAGTTTCAAGACATTTTGGACAAGTTTGGAATTGTTCAGGGCAAGTTTTGAGATACTCTTGATAATTTTGACACATTTTCAAATCATTTTGGACTATTTTTGAGTCACTTTGTACAAGTGTCAAGACATTTAGGACAAGCTTTGAGTCATTTCATGGAGTTTTTGGTGATTTTTGGACCAATTCTGAGTCATGTGGTACACGTTTCAAGACATTCTGGACACCTGTTGAGGCATTTAGTGTCTTTTGGAAAGGTTTCTAACAGTCCAGGCAGGGTTTGAATAATTTTTGTACAATTGATCGTCATTTGGACAATTTTTGATTAATTACTAAATTACGAGGCTTGAAAATGATTAAAAAGTGATAAATTTGGCCTGTAACTGAAAGTACTCACAGCATGAAGGTAAAACTCTGCACAGCTTCATTAAATGTACCAAAGTTACTGTAGCTGAAGAATCAGCTGATTCTGAGGAGGTTTGGGGAGAACTTCAGCACCAACACCTCAAAACTGTACTCGACTAAATACGCTACCAGTTGCTTTCCACTACCAGTGTTCAGCTAAATTTCTCAACAAGCACCGGACAGATTGCCTCGACATCTGGGACATTTTTGTTGATTTTTCAACCTAAACTTACCCAGAAATCCCAAAGTTGAAGCCAGAAGCTCCAGCAGGGCCTTCACTGGTTCTAAACCTCAGTATTTTAGTGAACTCGTCTCAGTCGCTGCTGTCGAGTGAAGAAATAGAAAACAGGAAATTACCCAAACTGTTCCTCATTAGTTTAATTTTCACTTTCTTTCTTCCAAAGCAAATTTTCAGCTGCTCATTTTTTTCTTTTTCTTATAGAAAATCAAAACAACAACAAGAAAAAAACACAACTTGTAGAAACATTTAAAAATGACTAACAGCAAAGAAAAACAAAAAAAAAGAAAAACCCCCAAAGAGAAATGAAACAAACGCTGTACAGAAGAATAAAACGCTGAGCTGCAGCAGTGAGTTAATGAAACATGAAACCCGTTAACGGACAAAACAAACGGTAAGTCTCCTCCCTTTAGTCCGGATTTCCTCGCAGCGGTTTTTCGCAGAGAAACACGACGAGAATCGGCGCTTTTCCAGAGTCCCGCTTGTGTTTTCCTGATTATTTTCAGCTTATTTACAAAAGAACACACAGAGAATCTGGTCAACCATGATTTCAAAAGAAAAAAAAAAAAAATCACACGTTTATCATCCAGAAGAGTTTTTGTTGAGTTAAAATGGAAAAAAAAAAGTTGTGTTAGTTGTGAGACTTTATTTGTTGACCTACAGTTTTTTAGCTTTTAGCCATGTCGTTGGAAAAACAGAACATATGATGCAGTCGGACATTTCATGATTTAAGAAAAGATTTTTTTTTTTCAATACCGACGTCAAAACATTCGATTTTAGAGGCGGAGATGGTTTCATTTTCTACACAGGACTTCCGCGTTACCACTTCATGAATCGTCTTTGATGTATTTTTAAAAACTTTTTTCATGTCGTCTGGCATCGCGTTCACTTGTTTTCGGCTGCTTCCCTGGAACCGAGCGGTCAAATCGTCGGCACTAGGACTCATATTCGACTTTTTCCAGTGGTTCCTGGCTAAACGCACCACTTCTGGAGATGAAATCCTGCAGAAACAGCCGCAAACCAGGCCGTTCTGCAGCAGCTTCAGCTGATTTTGTCGAACCATTGTGCTTCTCGTGTGTTTTTCATCCTGCTTCAGAAGCGTCGTTTCATCCCTTGTGACTCCGTTTCCCAGAATTCCCTCCTGAACTCGAGCGTTTGTCTCAGTTTAATCAACTTTTTTCCTCATTTTGGCTTCGGGAAACATCACCTCCAGCCTTCAGAAACCCTCCTCTGGATCACTTTGGTACCAACATATTGCTCCTTTACAACTGATTCATATTTTCATCTCTGAGAACTTCGGACTCTGACGCTGCACAGAATCAAACCTGCGACCTTCGAGGTTTTCATTTCATGATTCGGAGGGCAGGAGGAGGTGCATAGGTCAGAAAAAGCACAATTATATAGAAGGAGGGGGGAAAACAAAAAGGTGGACAAAAGTTCAAACTGAAAAGACAGAAAAGAGAAACGTCTCCTCGGTGAGCGACGGCCGGAAAAGCTGCTGCTAAAGTTCTCACAAACGCTCGGTTCGTGTTTTCAAAGTCAGAGCAGCGTCGGGCTTCCAGAGGTCGGCCGAGCCGAGCCGAGCCCGTCTGTGTGTCTCTGTGTGAGTCTGTGTGTGTGTTATTTGTTGCGCAGCAGCTCCAGCTGGTCCTGGTACTCGGTGAACAGTCTCTGGAATCGCAGGTTTTCGCCGATGACGGGTAAAACCTCCCGCAGCAGCTCCCGCTTACGAAGGCCCTGAAACACGGAAAGAAAGGATTCGACGTTTAACGTTCAGTCTGACGATCTGAGAGCTTCTACAGAAAACACACAGACACCTGAAGCACATTAAAGCTCCTCATCCTGCTCGTTGTTAGACCCAGTGTTAGGTTCTGATTGTTGTTTTTCATCTTCATTTCCTGTTTCTTGTCTTCATGATACTGTGGCATGTCTGAAATAAATCCCCCCCGATAAACAAATGGAACCCTCAGAGGACCGCCGTCAGGCCGGAGACGTCACGGCAGGAAAACCAGCGCACATTCAGTTTCTGTTTCACATCGACCAACTACGTAAAACCGGAGACATGAGGTTATGAATGTGCGAAGCCTAAGAAACACAGACCGCAGGCATTTCCTTCAACAGCTTCATCATTTTTTTGTCGTTTCACAAAATGAAAGTGAAACAAAGTCTGTGGAAGTGCAGCTCCTTACGCGGCTGAAATAAAGTCACACCAGCTTTGTATAGAGCTGCTAACATTTGTATTTAATTTAGATTGTATGTCAAATTGAGCTTTCCACGTTCACATCTGCAACCTATGGTGACATTTTCAACCTTCAAAATGCTCCGTTAAGCATGTTTGTTGTTTTTATTGTAATAAACATATATATTTTTTCAAATTGGATTTGATATTTTTTGGATGTTTTTGAGCCCAAAATGTTAATATACTTGGTTAAAGTGAAAAGATACCATTCAGATCATATCAGTGATGTTGTGCTGAAGATAAAGACACCAAACACGAGCACGGTGAACATGTTTCTATGTGGGATATAAAGACAAAACTAAAAGGATGCATTCACGGCCAAAACAGGCCCAGACCTGCTAAATAAATCCAGCTGATCTGCTGAACATCACTCTGTCGTGCATTAAGAAAAAAAAAAAAAAAAAGCATCTCAGAAACCGAGCTGCTCCTTCATCTGATTCTTATTTCACCAGATAACAAAGTAAACAGCTTACAGTCCTACTGTAATAATACATGATGTAGCATTGGTGCGTTCTTTGAGCGTCTCTCCAAGTCGACTTTGTAAAAAATGAAAGTAAATCAACTGAAATGGCTTCTTTACAGGAGTAAAACTAGAACTCAGAATAAATTAACAGAATCACAACTCCACCATAAGCTCATGTAATCAACACGTTTGAACCTCTGTCACAACCAAAAACAAACATTCTGACTCGATGCAGCATCACAGTAGAGCTGAAAACTTCAGGTTCATACGAATCAGAAACATCTTGTAAAAACCTGAATGGATTCAGCAGCTTTCACGACGTCTCAGAGGCGTATTTCATATTCACTTGTATCCTGTTCTGACTAATGTTCTATACCGTTAATTGAATGTGAAATGGATAGAAATCGATTGAACTTGTCGTCGTCGTACCAGAGTCGTGGGCTCCCAGGACGTCGCTGCCGACTTGTGGACGGGACCCAGCAGCTCTTTGCACAGCTCTCTGAGACGATACTCTGAACCTGTGGACAAAACACACGGAAAACATTACGACAACCGCGGAAAGACGACTTCGGATTGTGCGGCACAGATTGTGTGACTTCCTTAGACGTCCGTGTGTGCGATCGCCCTGATTGAGTCGTGGACGAGGCGACGGTTATTCCTGAACTCTGACCGTCTGAATGTTTCTGCGCTAAACAAGTATTATTCGTATTACTACTATCTAGATGGAACTCAGGACCAAAGATGCACATTTTGCAGACAGAGAACCACCGAACGTCAGAAGTTTGTCTGATATTTTAAGTGACGAGCTTCGTTTCGTCCCCCGTGTCTCCGGACTTTGACACTGAACCAACGACAGAACCTGAAAGTGTGATTAAGACTCGAAACAGGAAACTATGACTCATGAACCAAACCCATGAGTACGGTGACCAACTCTGTGGCTTGAAATCAAAGCAGCGTGAGGACGGTGGTGGGGGAAGCCCCTGGACGGAGAGGGGAAACCTTTTTAGTCAGTTTAAACGAGGCAGTTAAACTCTGGCCTCGCCCCAGAACATGAATAAACGCAAACGGGTTTGTTTCCTGGGGAGAGTTTGTGAGAAGTTAAGCACATAAGAAGACGTTAAATTAACATTATTTGTTTGAAGACATTTTTCTTGAAAACTTTTTTTTTTTGTTGAAGATGTGATGTTTTGACCGAATCACAACAACTTCCCAGAATTCTCTCCTGCACTCAAGTCTCTGTCCTAGGCCACGTTAAGCCGGTATTTACAAAAACGGGTCTACGTTTTCAAAAATAACATTGTTTACACCAGATCATTTTCAAAAAAAATAAATCTTCGTCTACACAAACCAGCATAAAAACGTTGTTAAGAGCCGCTATGAACTGCCAGACCTACAGGGGGCAGTGTAACGAGAAGCATAAAGCCATGCTAGCCAATCAGAATCCTACAACGAATGGCTCGACTTACATCCTGTTACTTCAACAATGGCGGTGCGAGGGTCGTTTATTTGGACCGACAGAAGTGGAGCTACTCCTAAATGTGATGTTAGAGTACAAAACAAGTGAAATACTTGAACAGTTTTTAGATGTGATCATTTTTGGTGACTTGTAGCTTCGTGCAAACAGGGCTTAAGTTTAATCGGCTTTTTTTTTTTTTTCACATTTTGGTTTCAGAAATACCAGAAACACTCGTCAGGGTTCCCTCTGGTGCACCACCTTTAAACTATTTGTCGTCGTTTTTCAGACCCGGTGCTGTGTCTAGACACTCGGGACGGCGTTGGGCTTTGAGCGAACGGTGCTGCGGTACCTTCGTTGACAAGGAAGCGGGCGTAGATGAGCAGCCAGTGCCGGTACTCCTGGGCCGACTGCAGCGTCAGAGCCGACGCCAGCTGGTTCTCCAGGAAGGCCAACGTCATGCTCTGCTGCAGGTGGTGAGGGGTGGAGGAGAGGCGGGAGGCCAGCCGACCGGCGCTGAGGCAGACAGCACACATCGGTTAGTGCATTTCATCAGGACCAGGAAAGATCTGGGTTTTATACAGTCAGAATTTACGCACACAGGTTGATTTTTATATATTTCATTTATACTGTACTGTTTTTGTTTAATGTCTGGCACTAATACGAAGGTGGGAGAGAAACATCTTTTCAGTTGCTCTGTGTGTCCTGGACATAAAGACAAACTGACAATAACAATCTTCTGCTCCAGTGCTGAACAGCAACATGCAGATTAAAAACAAAAAGACAAATAGGAGGCTCAAAAAGTGAGAGGAGCAGCTCCAGTAGGAAAATATGAGTCTAGCAGATGCTGCAGGTGAGATTAAATATTAAAACATATCATCAACACATTCATTTACGTGTCTGAAAACCCTATTTTTCTACAACATGTCGTTGTTTCTGCGTATAATCTGAGCAGTATTAAGACTCGTCTGTCCGTATTTCTATTCGTTGAAGAATCTGTGCTAAAAAACGCTACCGTGTGACTCTGCAGCCTCTTAACCGTTGAAATGGTTTCCTCTAAATAAGATGTTTTGGGGCTTTTTTTGAGAGTAAAAAATACAAAATTCACAACTTTCTGCTGAAATGTTTTCAAGAACAAATGAATAAACACTGACTGACTGCACATGACAAACAAAGCAGAAAAACACACAAAAACACAACTACTACTTGTGAATATTCTGATAGTTTTGACAAATAAGAGACAATAAGTCACAAAAAGTGACAGAATAAATTTAAAACGTCTCCAAAATGACACTAAATCCTCCACAGGTGTCCAGAAGGTCTTGAAACTCGTTCAACATGACTCCAAATTGGTCCCAAATCACAAAAATCTCTGCAAAATGACTCAAAACTTGTCCAAAACGATTGAAAATGTGTCAAAATTATCAAAAATATCTTAAAACTTGTCCTAAATGTCTTCAAACATCTCCAAAATGGCACTAAATGCCTCAACAGGTGTCCAGAATGTCTTGAAGCTCGTCCCATGTGACTCCAAATTGGTCCCGAATCACAAAACCTCCTTTCTTTAAGGGCGAAAACACTAAATTTCCAACATTCTGCTGAAATATTTTCAAGAACAAATGAATAAACTCTGAAGTGACTCTGACTGATTACAAATGAAGCACTTCAGAAAAACACTCCAGAACTACTACTTGTGAATTGTCTGGTAGTTTTGAGAGGTTTCTGCACCATTTCTCACATTGTTTGTAACCCTGTGGATCAGTCCAGGCTGATCCTGTGTGGTCTTACTTGAGGTTGCGTCCCTGCATGACGGCCAGCGGCCCCGAGGACGCCGGTGCATCGTGGGTCGGCAGGCAGCTCCTGAAGTCGGCACACTGCACCAGAGAGTCTCCTTTATCCGCTATCAGAGTCCTGAGACACACAGAATGGCGTTAAAGAGGCGGTTCAAACCCGACTAGCGCAGAACCAATCCTGTAACTCTGCAGCTTCTCACCACGTCTCCAGGGAGGAGCTGAAGCAGTACGACTTCCCGCTGGACAGCCCCACGACCGGGACTCCCTGCTGGGTCAGCAGAGACTGGGACACCGAGGTGTCGGCACCTGAAGACACAAACTGAGAGTTCTTATGGAGAACAACATGACTGGACCAAGTAGAGTAGTTTAAAGACACCTTGACGTGAAATAGCTCATTCATAGCTCCGACAGAGGCCACATTCTGAAGTACTGGCCATTGAAAAGGAGAAAAGATGCAAAATGTTCAAACAAGGTTGGTACAGTGTTCCTAGAAAGTTCCTGTAAGTGTCTATCTATGGATGGATCCATGTTTCTACTAAAACACAGTCTCTGGTCGACATTTCACCGACAGTTGAGGCTCTAACATCATTAGAATCTGATGTGTGGAAGGACAAGGCTCCAGTTTTTAGACACGATAACGCTAACATTGTTCCATTTGGACAAAGTTGGGTCAATTTGGATGGAATTTAAGTTGTTTTGGACATTTTTTGTGCCATTTTTGGGCATTTGTGGGTCAATTTGGACTAAATCTAAGTCGTTAGACATTTTCTTTGAGTAATTTGGGCCCAATCTTTTGGTACTCGTCCTTAAAAATGGGGGAAAAAGTTAAAAATATTCAGCTAAGGCTGCTATTGTGGCCCCAGAAAGTTCCTGTAAGTGTATATATATATGGATGGATCCATATTTCTACTAAAAATACAGTGTTTGGTCACATTTCACCAACTATTGAGGCTCTAACATCAGTAGAACCTGATGTGTGGAAAGTATGACAAGCCGACTGATGATTAAGATCTGCTGGAAACTGTCTGAGTCCTCACCAAATGTCAGGGCGCTTTTTTTTTTCTTAAAGGTTAAAAAAACAAAACCCCTCAAGTCTGAAACTCTCTCAAAATTTCTTACAGAACTTAGTTTTAGGACTCGAATAACAAACAATGACCAAACGGTGTTCTTTAGATGCGTTTAGATTTTTCTTTTTTGCACTCTGAGACACTGACAATGAAGTCCACATTGATCTGAAGGCTGTCCAGTTTTGCTTTATCTGATATAATCACAGACTCTTGTGTTAATTCTATTTAACTTCAGGTGTGTGTGTCTCAGCACCTTCTCCACAGCTTAAAAATAAAAAAATAAATGACTCTAAACAGTAAATATCAGAGGTTTGTCTAAATAATGTTACAGGGGCGCTGCGCCCTCTTACCAAAATGTCGATTGAACCGCCGGCGTGATATAATCAGATGACATGTTCAAGACGTCACATCAGGAAAACTATCGTATATACGGCGATGCTGTCAACTTCTCTCTAAAGTGCAGACTTTAAACTCTCTCCCAGTTTTTGTTTCACGTCGACAGACCACGTAAAACCCGAGATATGATGCTATGAACACGCGTGACAAAAAACGGGTGTAAAATATAAGCATGCTGCGGGCGTTTCTTTCAAAATCTCTGTCATTTTTTGTGATTGATTTTTTTATGACGGACAAAACGAAAGTGAAAGAAAGTCCCTGGAAGTGCAGGTCCTGTAACATGGCTGTCTGCCTCATTTTGGACAGAAATTATTTTCAGGAGTGGCACAGAAAAAACAGAAAGAAAGCCACACCTGCTTCGCATATAGCTGCATATATAGTTGTATATATTTGTATTTATTTAATTTTATATTAAATTTACCTTTTCAAATTCACGTCTGCAACCTATGGTTACATTTTCAACTTTCAAAATGCTCCGTTAAGCACGTTTGTGGTTTTTATTGTTATAAATAATACTTTTCTTCAAATCGGATTTTGTAGTTTTTGTGTGTTGTTGAGCCCAAAATGTTAATACAGTTGGTTAAAATGAAAAAAGAATGACGTTCACCCACATGTATGATAAGGTCTTACTCCATGACATTGTGTTAAACTCAGGTTAGTGTACATGATAGGGTGTTGCTCCCTGACACTGTTACACTGGCTAAAGTACATGTATGTGCATCATGCTGCAGTACGAGCATGTAAGAACATCCCAAGTACTAGTAAATAGAAGTTTTGCCAATACTAGTATTTGTCATGTTTTCATGTACAGAGTACAGTTGTGTTACAGTTCTAACCAAACAACAATTGCTCAACAGTTGATAATGTCTTGATTTATGAAGTTTCATGAGCTAAAACTTCTCCCTCAGATAGCCTCAGAATGTCCCATTTAAGCTTCAGTTTTTCAAAGGCTTCGCACCGCGGAGGGGTGTTTTAATATTATTTTTAAATGTTATTTATTTTTTATTCTTTATTATTTTGTGATTTTTTTAAATTAATTTTTTGCTTTTATTTATTTATTTTAAATGTTTTTTTTAATAATGTTGCTTTAAAAAGGAAATATGTGCAGAAAAATGTGCACAGTAGGAATTAATCAATCAATTACTGTGCACATCAAATTAAAAAAATAAATACAAAATAAAACAAATAGTTTTGTTTTGTTTTTTTTAATTAAAAAATAAATTATTTAATTATTCTTTTATTGATTTATCTTGGTAATGTGGCGCTCTCACTACTCCATAGCTATGTGCTAGAAATGAGCTGTTTCTAAGTGACTGAGCTCCGTGTTGATCACCGTCTGCACAGACAGCAGAACGTTCACGTTAAAGCGGTGACTCACCGGTTAAGATGGTCAGCAGGGACTCGTTCTTCACCAGAGCCTTCTGCTTGTGAACATCCCTGCAGACACAAACGGTAATTAATCCATGTATTTATTACAGACAACGTCAGGAGACTCATCTCTTTTGTGGTTCTACAGAAGAAAGAAAAACCCGATAAAAGGAAGGCGTTTTTAGTCCGTGTTGATCGGAAAAGCTCTGAAGTAAATCCTTAGTAAACACAAATGGAAGGCAGGTCAACAGAACTTCACTGACCAGACGGAAAGCGTCGCTCCGGCCGTCAGAACCATGACGAAGTGGGCCGAGCAGTGCAGCGCCGACACCGGCGAGGACAGCTGGATGGACGGGAGGAGGCGCCGCCCACACGAGGAAAACACCGACAGCATCCGGTCCTCACAGGCGACGGCCAGAACGTCACTGAGGACGAATACAGAGACGGAGTTAGAGCTGCTGATTCATTCACTCACAGGTTTAGTTCAGTCCTTCTAGGAACAGTCTGTGTCTCAATAACTGTCTAGAGTAAAGGAAAGGTAGAAGAAGTGAGGATCAAGGATCAGACAAGCTCAGAACATGATCTGCTGTTGGGTTTTATGGGAACTGTTTACTTTCCTGACTTTTATTCTATTGAATTTTATTTGTTTTTAAAACGTGTTTCATGCTTACCATGAAGTCCAGATGTCCAGTTTAGAAAGCCAGATGACATATTACAGATTCATAAACAGCTCTTAACAAGTGTATTAGTCCACCATCAGATGTTGGTTTAAAACACAGCTGCCCTAAACGTACAGCACTGGTGACTACCTGAGTAATCCCTCATGTCTCTGTCACGGTTCATACACCAGTCTGTAGAAGCTCTGCAACCTAAATGATATGTTTAATGCTAAAATAGAATTATTATTGTTCTCCATGAATTTATAAATACAGTTGTGACTCGATAATCTGACACTAAACGTAAAACCTTCTTTTATGTCGGATAGCAAGGCTGTCAGTACGTTAAGGCTGTTTTCTATGGGTTCTGTTCGTTTTTCCTAAAAATCTGTCGGATAGCAAGGTTTAGGATTGTTGAGGGTCGAGTCACGACTGTTTTACAAAAAAAAAGAGAAACACAAAAACAGTAAAGCACATTATTATTTCTTGACTAAGGCGTCAGATTATAGTTACTTACTTGCATCCTGAACAGAAAATTAGTTTTAGTGGTTGAATGTGATGCCTGAGTGGCTCATTTGTTGGTATAAAAGATGAATTCAGTCTGAAATTTCTCATTCCTGTTCAAAACGGTAAAACGTGGAGAGCTGAGGGAGAATTAAAGCACTTCCTGATGCTGGATGGTCTATAAATATAAATTACACAGGAAAAGCTCATTACATCTATGCTGACACTTTTTCTACCATGTTTATATTTTACTTTGTATGTTTATCGATGTATTTGAACTGTTCATATTTGACTTTGAATAGGAGCCACTGCAACACCAGCAGTTTCTCCTCACAGATCAGTAAAGTCTTTCTGAGCCTCCAGCCCGTCTCGGCGGCGGCGCCCCCTACCTGCTGCCTGCAGCCGTGACCACCGAGCTGGGCAGCAGAGTGTTCCAGTCCCGGCCGTCTCTGGAGCACCTCAGCTGGCTGAGCTTGGACCCTGCCACCACCGTCACCTCGTTCTCCACCTCCAGGAACACCGACGGCTCCATGCTCACCTGCACGCAGCCACATCTTCAGGTTAAAACAGTTTCTGGTGCAAGTTTATAGATCAAAAAAACCCTCATTTTTGACTTTGCACACATCAGAAATCTGGGAGCAAAATAAACTAAAACTCTACAGTTCCTCATACCAACTTTGATTCCACATTAAATAAAGTGAAACAGACCTTGACATGGAGCCTTCAAGTTATTAGCTGTTATCATTATTATAGTTTTACTATATTAAATCAAAAACTACAGAAGCCCTGAAACGTACTTATTTGTTATTTGAAATCCAAACACAGTTCTGTAAAATACTTCAGCAGAATTGAGATTTTCAGACGTTTTCAAACCTGTGATTTTTTTTCTTTTTTTTTGTAATTTCACCCTGAAAAACTCATATTTGTGAAGCTGTTATAGGTTTAATATCTACCAAAATAAAACACCCACAGCCATGAAATTTGATGAGGACAGAATAGCTTCCAGCAGAAAGTGATCCAATGTCTCAAGAAGAGTCCAAATTCATGCCTATTGGTCCACCAAAATAATTTTTTTAAAAAGTGCATTTTTAAGCTATTTTAGAGTTTTCTTTTCTTTCTTTTTAAAAAAAATAATTTGGGCCAAATGCTTAATTACTGGCCCTTAAAAATGTAAAAAGGTCACATTTCACCAACTGTTGAGGCTCTAACATCAGTAGAACCGGATGTGTGGTAACACAGGGCCCAAGTTTTTCGCCATTTTACCAAAATGCTGATGTGGACTCAGTGATAGGAGCCAAAAACTGGTGTTCACAGGTTCTCTATGTTGTTATTACGTGTGCAAAGTTGCTTCTATGTGGAAACTGAACACGTGAGGTGGATTTTTCCCACCAAATGCTTTTTTTTTTTTTTTTAAAGTGAAATAGGAAACACACAGGATTCTTAAAGTTCAGTAAAAATATTTTACAGAACTCAGTTTTGGGTTTTAAAAAAAACAAAAACAATAAATAAACTGTGAACAAAATCTGAGACGATGCAGCAGCAAACTGTCTGAAATGATTACCCTCTAAGGTAGCATAAGAATACCAAACAACCTCTGCTCAGTTCCATACATCCATGAAAGACGCAGAAAACAATTAGAAGTTTCAGACTTTTGTGTATTATTTCTGCCGTGAATTGTATTTTCCTTTCTTGGTAAACTTTTTTCTTGAGAAGTCCTGTATAAAAGTATTTTTAAAATCCCAACAACACAAACCTTTTTTCACTATTTAATGGCTTATTTTTGTCACATTCGTGCAAATAAATAAACTGAAACTACAGCCAAATAGTTCCGTTCCTTCTTCTAGTTTCCAGGTGTTTAGGTGAGAAACGGGAACAGAAGTTGGTTTTTAAAGGTGAAGGTGGCTCTAAAATTAAAACAACGCCTTGCTGGTGGGTGAACACATGAAAGTCTCTCCTGGACGGAGCCTCGGTGTGTTTACCTGCAGACTGAAGGCCTTCTTTGTACTCGGTGTCGGCAGCTTGAGAACAGCGACCGGAGCCGGAGGAGCCGAGACCCTGCTGGGTTCCCGCTCAGCTGGAGGAGTTATCTGGAACAAGAGGAAGGACCAACACCGAGTTATCTCCGTTTGTTAAGGTTTACAGCAACATGTCGTCTGGTTTGATCAAATGAGAAGCTCTGACCGACCTACACCTGATTCATAAACTAGTAAATGTCTTTGTTGTACCTGAGGGAAGGGTTGAGGGATGGTGGCGGCCATCTTGTCTTTCCTGGGCCGTCCCTTCTTCCTCTTCTCCACCACCTCTCCTCCGTCCAGCAGCAGCTCCGGTTTCCTCTTCCCGAACGCCAGGTTCTTGTTGATGGCGGCCATCTTGTCCTCGCTGTCACTGCTGGTCTCCTCTTTGGTTTTGGCGTCTTTCAGGGCGGAGAGGGCGTCCTTCGGCCGGCTGGGGAAAAACAGACAAGACAGAATACATGTTCCTCTTTTTCTTCTTCTTCGTGACTCACTTCTTCACATGCGGCTTCGTTTACCTGTCGAGAGGCGTGAGTCCGGCGGTGGAGGTGATGGCGGCCGTGACCCCAGGCGTGGCCTTCGACCTCTCGGTGAACCTCGAGTCCAATGCTTTCATCGGCTCGATCTTGGAGGCAGACGTGAGCAGCAGACTGGACTTCACACTGAGCACAAGAAGACGGAGAGTTGTGTTAATGTTTGTAAAACAAGAAGAAAGAAGCAGAGGACAATGTGGACGGTGGAGGAGAGCGCCTACCCGTCGTTGTTGTCCTCCAGCCCCTTGGCGGCGCTGTTGGCTGGAGGAGAGGTGAGCATGGCGTCGTGGCTCGGCCTCAGTCCCAGAGAGGAGGCCTGTCCTGGGCTGGAGTCGGAGCTGAGCTGGTTGGTGAGCTGGCTGGACATGGAGGAGCCCGACGGCAGGATGGGAGCGCTGTTGAACAGAGCCGGCGAGAAATCCCTGCAGACAAACGCGGACATTTGACATATCTGAGCTTTCTCTGTGTGAAAAAACTAAAAGTCCCCATCAGAGAAAACAGTATCATGAAGGCGGTTCTCAAACCTTCTTTGGTAACTCTGAGCATGTTATCATTAAAGGATACTTGGGCCCAGATGTAAGCCAGTGGAACAAATAAAGAATAAAATCAAAAACAAAACAAAAGCACACCGATGTCCCATCACACTTGTTCTATGGTACTTATCCAGGTTGTTTTCTCCTGACTAGATCCTCACACGTGTTGTATCTACTCTCAGACGTACGTCGCTTTGGATAAAAGCGTCTGCTAAATGAAACTGTAGAATTGTGCAAAGCAGTATAAGAACAATACAAACAAGTGCATACCACCAATAAACAGATAAAGGAGGAGTTTAACGCGACCAATGAAGTCCCATCTACTTCAGTCAACAGGTTGTTTCATTGCAGAGCTACAATGAACATGGAAACTTACGACAGTAAAAAGTGCAGCTACTGCAAATAATACAAGACCAGAATGCTGGTAGAGAACCGTTGTTTATGTGTTAACTTATTTATTTTAGTGATCAATGCATATTTCTCACTGACAGCTGCACATTAAAGCTGTTAAACTTTATATATTTAAACATGATGTTGTACTAAAGTGCATTTAGGTCTGACACTGTCTCATAATGCAGGACATCATTTTCATTTTTGGCCAAATCAAAGTGAAATTAATGTAACTGATTCAATATTCATATATATATTGAGGAAAAAATTTGGTTAAAGGGAGACACTTCAAGCTGATTTGAATCTGAAACTTTCCCAGAACCTGGACCTTGTTACCCCTACAGTATCAGTTACCATGGAGATCTTTAGCTACTCAGCATCAGTTACCATGGAGATCTCACTTCACAGCATCAGTTACTATGGTGATCTAGCTCCACAGTATCAGTTACCATGGAAATTTAGCTCCTCAGCATCAGTTACCATGGAGATCTAACAGCGAACCAACTTTGTGACACTCTGAACTCTGGATTCAGGCCCAACCCACTAATCTCACTTCGTAGCTGAGCTGTCAGATCTCGTACCGTTTACATCACCAGCACTACTTTACTTAGATTTAACTTTCGTCCACCGCTGTGAGTGTCATGTTTTCTTACCCAGTGTCCAGCTGAGCGATGCAGAGCGGCGTGATCCGTCTCCTGCCGTCAGCCGTCCTCGTCTCCACCTGCTTCTTCAGAAGGTTCTGCGAGACAAGGAAATAGTGGATCCAAGATCAAACTCAAAATATTATAGAAAGTATTTCATTTTTCTAGATTTTTAGAAAACGCAAAAGTATTAAACACCACAAATATGCATCCAATTTTCTATTTCTTTTAAATTGCTGCTGTCATAATGGTTTATGTTTATTGTGCAGCTATGGCAGCAGTTTACTTTTCATTTTACTGCACAAACTATGTGAACATGTGACAAATAAAAACTCTTGAATCTTGATAACTGATATCTGAGGATTTCCAACCTGGCCCATGTCATTTGTTCCTCTATGTTTCGCTGTATTTTACTGTTTTGCTAAATGTCCAAACAAAAGAACATCAAGAGTTTCTATACAACGTCTTTTCTGTGCCATTTGAATGCTAAAATACATCAAACTTATGCATAAACAGCTGCAGATGGAAACTCAGCTCTGACTTTTGTACCAAGAATCTGTAAACGTAAAATTTTCCTGATTAGAAAACCTTTTATTTTTTAGCCAAACAGCTGCTTTTACCCGTGCGTTTCTAAACTAACTGATTAAAAGTGCAGCTCTGTGCATAAAACGTCCTTCACCGATGAACAAACCTACAGCCGATCACAGTTTGGGCTTGTCTGCTGGACGACACATTTACCTTCCTGATGTCCTCCAGAGACTCTCCGTTTATCACGCTGTTGAGTTTGGGCGCCGAGGACTCGGGCCCGGCGCTGCCCGGCCCGGCGTTGGCCTGGGCCGAGTTCTGTCGCTCTTGCTGGTACTTGAGCATCTCGGGGTTCTCGATGATGGTGGTGGAGAGCTGAGCCTCGGTGCTGGTGATGGCCAGGCTCTTCCCGTAGATGTTCTGGTGGATGCTGTTCTGTGGGTCACAGCAGGAGACAGAAGGTGTTTGATGGAGAAATAAACAAAGAAGGGAAAACTAGGAACTAAGTAGAATGAACAGACTTTTAGAAATATTCTGGACTTTCAAAATTCCTGGTGCAATATTATTTTTTATACATAAACTAGAACACAGGTGTCACACTCAGGACCGCAAGATAGTTCTTAACAAACAGTACACGTGCAACTCACATCTTTAGTGATGTATCCTGGGGTCGTTGGGTGTTTCAGGTCTGGTGGTTAAAGTCTGGTTTAAAGCATCCAGGTCTGGTTCAAGTCTGGTTTAAAGTGTCCAGGTCTAGTTTAGATATGATTTCATGTGTCCAGGTAGAGTGTAAAGTTTCCAGGTCTACCTTCACTTCTAAGTTCGTATCTTCGTCATTTTAAAGATGACTTGTACATGACGAGTATTGTGTTTTTTTCCCCAGAACAGTCTCGGTTACACATGCGATATGATCATATTTACAGATTTTATATGTTAGCTTTTATTTTAAGGACAACCGTGTAGGTGAGATAGAATTTGACAAAAACAGTACCATGACGATGGACTTAGAAATTGGGCAAAACGTGTGCATAATTCATAGTAATTTTTTTTATTCACTAAAGTTTAAATCATCACGAAGCCCCAGTTACACTCTGTCTTGTGACGTGAGTTCTGTATTTATGCAGCGATGTATACAGACGGACGTAGGACTATTTCTCTCGCCAACAAGTCGTACAGTTTCACTTGAAAACCTCACTGCAGTGACGACCCCGAGAGGAGGTAAACCCAGAAAAAGGGACGCAAAGTGCACCTGCTGGCTTCTGCAGGTAAAGGCGATAAAAAGATGCCTACAGAGTCAATGCATAGTGCTTCATGTTTAAACACTTCACATCAGCTTTAGCAGGGATATCTGGCTATTAAGATTTTTTTTTAGATGCAAATGTACAATACACAGAACATTAAATGTGTTTTGACGTACAAAGTTCTATTTTTGAGTCGTAGAATGAATTTTATGGGTTGAAATGTTCTGAATTTGTTTGGTACTTTTCCCACTTGTTCTTCTGCTCACTGGAACAGACTAACTGGATTATAATGACGTACGGGACAGTTTCAGGAGCGACATCTTCGGGTTAACTGACTAAATAACGAATGACAGTGAAGTTCTGTGCATCGTACCTTCTCCTCTTCGCTCAGCGGGTCTCCCAACTCGTCCAGGGAGAAGTCCAGGTAGGCGACGGTGCCGTCCATCGAACACACCAACATCCCCAAACCGGTCAGAGTCCTGACACACAAACACGTCACACTCAGAGATGCAGAGGATGCACAGACACCTGAGAAGTCTCTGACTGACAGAACACGGCGCAGCGTCGTCAGTTTTTGTCTCAGTGGCCGACAAATAAAAACCCCCTGCAGCCAAAAAGCATTTTCTCCGGCGATAATTGAAGATGTCTGCAGTGATGTGAGGCCGATCAGCTCAGGGAGTGAAACGCTAATTTACTTACGTCGTACAACACGCGACGTCTGTTTTCACTCACCAGGAAATGTCCATAATAGACTTATCGAAGAGATCGTGGATGACCACCAGGGGGCGCTTCAGCGAGGTCAGCTGGGGAGGAGATGCAGAAACGGATTTTAAATAATATTTAATGCTCAGTGAACAGAAGTTAGTTTTGGAACAGAGATTTCTATTTAACCAAATCTGGCATCAGTAATAATGGAATATAGAAAAAAAACAAATGTTGAAGAGGGCTGGACCGCCTGATTCAACAAACGCTCAGATGCAGCCTCTGAACTGGGACACGGCTAAAGTTTGTAGAGGCTAAAAAAAAAAAAAAAAAAGTGAAATATCTACAGCAAGTGGAGACAGAATGACAACAAGACGACCAAAAACAAGACAGCAAATGAGTTGCGTGAAAAGTCTGTAGAGGCTGTAAGCAGTAAAACATCTATTTTTTCCACTGTTGGTAACATCTACAGACACTGGTCATTTCCTGACGTATGGCATCATAAGTGACGTGACTGCTCTGCTTCCACAGAGCTGCAGGACGTTATATTGCAGTGAAAAACGAACCCACAGTGAGGACAAACGAGACAGAAGCAACAACACATTGAGCCTGGAGGGGTGAATGTAAAGTTCAGCGTGGACTGACCCAGACGGAGAGCGAGCGGTCTTTGCTGCCGACGGCGCAGCAGCAGTACGGGCAGCTGGGTTTGGGAGAGCTGCCGTTCTTCTGCTTCTTCTTGAAGATCTTTGGGTTGAATTTCTGCAGAGAGACGGACAGCAGATCCGTTAGTGTGCTGCCGCCACATCTCTGTGGTTAAACGTGGAGGTAAAGTGTGCCCTTACCACCACGGTGACAGCTTTGCGGTGGCCCACGAAGTCCATGTTGGTCTTCCAGCCGTCCCTCTCCACGATCTGGGCCGTGGGTCCCGAGTTGTTCATGGCGTGGGCCGACACCAAGTACTGACCGTCCGGAGACCAGGACAGACGCAGGACGTGTGTCGTGCCGCCGCACTGAGAGAGAGAAAGAGGGGGAGACGAATATCTAAAGCCTCGTTCGTGACAAGAAAACAAAAGGAGCTGCGGGAGCGTGGGCGCACCTCGCTGAAGGGTTTGGTGATGTTGGCCTCCATCTGCCAGTCCACCGTCCTCCACACCTTCAGGCTGTGGTCGTCGGCCTGCGAGGCGATGTACTTCCCCACCGGATCCCACGTCAGGCCCTTCACCAGCCCGGTGTGGCCTCGCAGGCAAGTCACCATCTCTGAGGAGCAGAATTAGAGCGGCGGTAAAGCCTCTGCACTGGTTCACTGGGTCACGCCTGACCTCCTCAGAGCTTTATCTGTGCATGTCATGAAGGAAATGGGCTCACAGGTGGGATCATGTCGACTTATTGCACCAATCTGTGGGTCAGTGAATAATTTCAAAGCTAATGCAGCTACAGTCGTAGACTGTTACAGACTCACTGATGTGTACGTCTGGTCTTCAGTGGTTCAACCCGGCTTTGATAGAACAATACAAACAGTTCAACGATGGTGTAAACTTTGCGAAAAAAAATATATTCCACCTTTATTTTACACATTTTCTAAACATTTGACAATATTGATCAGTTTTTCTACCTCCACCCTGATGAATTTGATCGTATTTACGTATTGATTACTTTTCTTAAAGCTAATCTCATTTATTGGTTTCTCTATTTACGCATTCATTAGTTTGATGGATTTTATTTATTACGTTTCTTAAAACTTTCTGTATTTCTACCTTGATTAATGTGATATTTGTTTTGATGAACTTTGGCTTCTGTTTTGCTTGTTTCCTATATTTCAGTAACAGATATTCTGTTTTATTGCATGTGTTACTGAGGATAGCATCTCCTCAGTCCTCTGTGTTTGAGTCCTTTATTTACAACATGATTTGGATGAATAAAGTCTGGCTGATTGACTTGATTGGTTAAAGAGGCACAAAGACGGTATGATGATGAAATACTTTCCTGCCCTTTCAGCGGGTTTCACAGCACGGCGTGACTGAATTCTGGTTTCCTACCTGGGAACTTGCGAGCGTTCCAGATGACGATGGTGTTGTCGACGCTGCAGGAGGCGAGCCAGACGTCGTGAGGAGACCACGCCACGTCCATCACATCTGCAAACACAAGATGCAAACGACGCTTTAAGGGCTTTCTGTGGAGCTTTGGAATCTTTAGTTTTAGCACAAAGGACACATTTGTTTAAAAAAAAACAAAAAAAAAAAAAACAGATCCTTAACTCAGTGAGACATTTTCTTTCTTAAATAAAGGTCAAATTCAAAACGGGATGATGGACGCGGTACAATGTCCTGACAGTAGTTTCACAGTATTCGACTGGTATAAAAGCAGCAAAGTGCAGCAACAAGCACACAGAAGAAGAAAAGAAGAAGACGTGAAGGAACGATGTTTCTATTTGTCTTTGATTTGTGAGGAAAGAAAATGCAGAATGGAATCTATACGTACGTGTTCTGGTAGATTAATCGTAGCAACTGGACTCGACTAGTTGGGAGTTCCAGATACTGATATTGTTAAAGATCCATTAACACCTGAGTTTCGGTTTCAACTGGGGGGTTTGTTGCTCCTCCCCCTCGTTATGTGGGTCATTAGTGCTCCTCCTGCCACAATGGGGTTCGTTAGGGTCTGTTGTGGCTCGGTGTGGATGTGGTTTCATCTTCCGGCGGAGAGATCTTAGGACTGAACTGTAAACAGGTGAGAGGTGATGCCTCAGACCTCCACCTCTGTTGAGGGACGAACTGATGAAGCCTCTTGGATGAAGGTGAAGCGTCTTGAAGGAACTCAAGCAAGTCCAGTTGCTACGATTAATCTACCAGAATAACCATGACCTGGATGACTGAGAATCTTCACAGAGATACCCGTTCGTACGGTCGAGGCATGCTGATGACATATTAACCAGATGTGTGTGTTTTCTCTATAGGTGTGTCGTACCTCCGGTGTGGTTCCTCAGGATGGTGACACACCTCCACTGCTCCACGTTGGCCAGCTTGCTGCTCGACCCGAACACCGTGCTCGGACCGATAAATCTACAAAAACACACTCGCGTTGTGAAAACCAACCATTCAATGTAGAGTTCTGTCAGAAAAGTGATGTGAAAACACAGCGATCCTCTCTAAATGACCGTAGCAGCGACTGCATGGTGTTCTGTGTGTCGTTGTGTACGTACGCGGCTCTCTTCCACACCATGACCAGCTTGTCGTCGCCCCCCGACGCCAGATACAAGCCGTTGTTGGACCATCGCACACAGTTCACGCAGGCTGCAGAGACACACAAACGCCGTTTCAAATACAACTCAGAGGCTTGGTTATGTCGAGCATTAGTGGAGTGCAAGACGCTCCTGTTATTAAATCTGACTGCTTGGACGTGTTTAGAAGTGACTTTAGTGACACAGCAGGAGGATAAAAATGTGGATAAAGGTTCAGACTAGTGACTCTAAACTGCATCTACCTTCACAGAAGTACAAACTGCAGTCATAGAAGCTGTTTTAAACCTTGAAGTAGCTGATAAAAAAAAAAAAAAGCCGTCTGTAGAATGAAGGACGTCTGGTGCAGCAGGTTGTAGAGCTGATCGTATTTTGCAGAACAGATCGTGACAAAGTCGAGAGCAGTAGCAGCAGCTGAGGGGAACATAATGCAGTTTTACAGAAACCGCCTCCTTTGAAACGAGCACCTGCGTTTGTTAAAAGTGTTTCTGAAGTCCGTCGCTCGTTTCACAGAACGGAAACCGGCATTTTTGATCAAATAATAAAAACATAAGGAGCTGCGTGAGCGTTGGCTGGACAAATTTTTCACTTTTTTATTTGTTAATCTCTAATACCTGATCACACTCCACAGACTAATGCCACTTTAGACCTACGTGGTGATTAGTATGGAGTAGTGAGAGCGCCAAATTACACAAATAAATCAATTAAAGAATAATAATATAACAGTAGAAATGAAAGGAGGATAAATGAAATAAAAAATAAATAATGTGTCAATATAAAGCAATACTACTCAAAAATGAATCCATAAAAGAAAAGGCTCATAAAAAAGAAAATATAAAGACAAAAAATAATATATATATTTTTTATTATTATTATTTATTTATCTTTTTTTTTTTAATTATTTGTTTCATTTTTCTTTTTTCGTTATAATGTCGCTTTAAAAGCAATGCAAATATGTGCATAGAAATGTGTGCAGGAGGAGTATTGCTGTGCGCATATTTTCTTTCCTTTTGAAAGTGACATTATAAAAAAATAACTAAATAAAATAATAACAATAATAATAATAATAATAATAATAATAAAAAAATAAAAAATAAATACATGAAAAATTTGAAACAATAAAAAACAAAGAAAATAAAAAAGAAATTCAAATAAAAAGAACAAAAAATATGAAAAAATAAAATAAGTTTATATAAGAATATAAATTTTTTTTTTTTTTTTTAAATAAAAAAATTAAAAAAAAATTATGAAAACATATAGTATTATCTTAATTATTTTATTTGTCTTTATATTTCTACTTCCATTAGCCTTTTCTTTTATGGATTCATTTTTGATTAATATTTCTTTATATTGCCACATGATTAATTTTTTATTCTAGTTTTTCTTCTTTTTATTTCCACTTTTATATTATTATTCTTTTATTGATTTATTTCTGTAATTTGGCGCTCTCACTACTCCATAGATTAGTTTGTTAATCATGAACAGTTGTGAGTAGCATCTGTATTTACAGACACATATGAGCAGCCTGCTTTTAAATTTCCTCGTGTTTTGTTTAGGAGCCCAGATTAGAGGCTTGTCTTTTATTTAATCTCTAGTTTCTCTGTTTGGTCAGTTTTAGGGTTTAACCAGAAGGTTTTGTTGGTTTTGGGGCTGTGGATAAAAGCTGCCTTGTCGTGTTCGGGTGGCCTTTCTCAGCACCAAACGCTGAACGACTATCAGCTCTGTGGTGACTTCTTCATTCACTTTTCATTTCTCAACTGTTAGTCTGTTAAATTCCTCTCTGCCAGTTTTTAAACGTGCCGCGACAACAACGTGAAACAATAAAAGGAACTCGAGGCATGCAGCTACCTGCCTGTAAGAATAATATTTTATTTTCTGTGGGTCTTTATTGATTTCTCGTACCAAGCTCTACCTCATCTGTACGTTCATGAGCACGGCGGCTTAAAACATCCAGCAAAAGTATCTGCATCCACGATCCAGATGCAGCTTTTTACTTATTGAAGCTACACGATTCCAAACAGCTGCAGCTTGTGTGTCATTTTTGCATTTCTTTAAGCCTTTTTTCTTACGTGTTCAGCAGCATCAGTTACTGTTTTTATATTTTCAAGAATAATCTATCCGACTGGTTTTATCGATACACTTGCAAACACTATTTTCTTTCTACTACACGCAATGTTTTATATTTTTGCACATTTCTTTGTGTTCTTTTTAAACAATCTGATCGTATGAATGCACTGACGATGACAGGAGAAGATACCAGCTTCTAGCAGCATCTCTGGACCTCCTTTTTTAGCCCTAAAACAGTTTGTAGAGACAGTTTTCCACAACCGTTTATCAGCTGATGTGTCTCCGTCTCAGCTGCGTTCAGGACTCGACGAATGTTGTTCAGCGTAAAGACATTTTAGACAGAAACTTGGTACAGCTGGTTACCTAGGTGATTGTCCATCTGGCAAAGCATCTTGGGAATATTCTCATTCTTCTCGTCCTCCTCTCTGAGGACCGGAGCCATGTTCCAGATCATCACCTTCCCCGAATCCTCCCCTGAAAACCAACCGTGCGTTAAAAACAAACTAACAAACAAAAGTCATGGTGGAGTTTGAAGGTTGAGCAAAATGAAGGTGTAGCGTGAAGCTGCAGGAGGAGGAAACGGGACTCAGACGATCTCACCTTGGCCTCCGGTCGCAAATTTAGTCCCATCAGGATGGATGTCGACTGAAAATATGGGTTTGCCTGAGAAGCAGAGGAGAAGACACAAACTGTAGACTGATAGAAAACCAACAACAACAACTGAGAACAGAACAAAACGTTATTTGTGACAGATTTCAACACAACAGAAGAACGTCGGTGTTTTTTCTGCTGCAGGTTTCATTCGGTTGGTCTGATGGACAATCCCTAAACTCCTGTGATTTTCCACGGTTGAGTCGGAGCACGTCGACGAGCTCAAACTGTTCCTACATCAGGTCCTACAGGTGGTTGTTTGAGCAGTTTAGGATTTTCTTTTACTGGAACCCGTTTGTTAAACATGACTTTTGCATCTGACGAAACAAAACAGTTGAATAATAAAATCTAAAAACAAAATAATGACGCATAAAATTACTGCACTTCAATTCATGTTTATTGATCTGCATTATTTTAAATTTAAAAATGCACCAACGAAACAAATGTCCACAAGAAATCTGAAAAGCAGTACTACTTTTTTTAAAATGTAAAAGAAAAATAAATATTTTCGCGAGCTTAGCAACAGCGTTTATTGTCGACTTCCTGAAGCAGTAATAAGTCGACAAAATGTCATTTAATCTGATTATCGCTGATCTAATCCCTGAACTCTTCCTTTGTGACACACAGATCAATTTCATAATATTAGAAAAACATCAGCACCAGTTGGGTTCTCTGATATTTATATTAATCATAACCTAAATAAAAGAAACACAGTAAACATCCTAATTATGAGTCTGTAAACACAAAAACACAACAGAGTGTGAATTCAGAAGTGAAATGTAAAGATGACACGCTGCAGGAAGGTCAACATCTCAAACTAATTACCAGTTTATCGAGTTAATTCAGGGGATGAAATGTTTGCTCGTGCTTGTTTACGTCCATCTCTGCGGTCGTTTTAATTCTGATGGCTTGAATTATTGGTTTTAGAGCTGAAATAAGAAAGTAATGGAAGAAATGGCTGCTGTGTTTTCTGGTTGTAAGTGGCTGTCGGGATTTAGGACATTTGGTTGGACAAAAACAACAGTGTGAAGAGCATTTAGTGCAGAAATTAATGGACTAAATGATTATCTGTAATTTATTACTATTTATTTATTTGCCTCCATTATTGGCAGACGTTTGCCTTCAGATCTCACAGGGTTCGTCTCTAAATGTTAAAATAAAACACGCACACGGTGGAAGGTAACTCTCAGTGTGGAGTGGAACACAACAGTGAAGTTATAGATCAGCAAACAAAACTAATCGGTGCTGGTTGCAGATTTTAAACTCTACTTCTCTTGCTCTGAATGTAAATGTAGTCAGTTGGGAACCAGCTAATGTGAACATGTACCGGGACATTTCATCGCAGTTTTGGAGGAAGCTTCACAAATAAATCTTTCCACCATTTAAGCTTCCACACTGACAGCTTGGAGGCTTTTCAACTCCACGTCCGGCCGTCCTCCTTTATTCGTACAGATAAAATGCTCAGCACTTCAACAAAACATCAACAAGAAGAAATAACTTCACTGACTTCAACAGTAACGTTCAGAACCTACAGTGACACACAGAAATTAACCTGATGAACCTAAACGTTAAAATGCTACAACATGGGATCGTGAAGAACCGCTCTCTCATCTGGCCTGTGCTGTACAGCCACATGACAAGAAACCTGATCTGATTTGATAGAATACAAATGAACAGGACGAGCTTAAACGCTACAGTTAAGAACCATTATTATTTAAGATTAACCCAGAAAACCTACAATATTATAAAAACAAATCAACCTTTTCAATTTAATTAAATTATTACAGTTAACGACCTTTAATATTATATGTATAAATAATACAAAATAACCTGACTAACTTTAACACTGTTAAAGCCCTACAATACTATACATAATGCAAATTACACTGTTCAACCTAAATAATAGGAATAAAAACTAACATTATTAGAAACAACTCAAATTAAGATGATTAACTACAATATTCAGATTAAGATGCATATACAACATTATATATAAAACAAATTAGCCAAATAAATAAACAAAACATTTAACTGACTTGATTTTAAAAATGAACGCGGTGAACGTACAGTATTATGCATAATACAGATCGATTAACTTGGATACTAAAATGAATAACCTACATATATACAGCCTAACAAATGTATTTGATGAACATACAATATTATATATATATTAGTGATGCACGATATTAACATTTCTGGCCGATACTGATACGCGATATCAACATTTCTGATATCGCCGATAACCGATATCACCGATGTCAAATTTTTGTTCACACTGAAAAATGGGTAGAAGCAAGCACTGTGAGTAAACTATTTAGAAGAAGCCCAGATTAGACCACAGAGTCTTCTTTATTACAAAAGTAAAACATATTTAAACATATTTAATGTTCAAATCAATTTAAGTGAAAACATCTGTGAAATAGCAGCGATATCAAACGTAGAGACGAAGGCGCTGATGTTAAACGACCATCGGCCAATATCGATATATCGTGCATCCCTAATATATATAAAGCTGATTACCGTCACTTAAAAATGAAGGCGGTGAATGTACAATCATACAATACAACTCAGCCTCAAATATTAGTGTTAAATCTGACTAACTTTTTAAAAATGAAAGTGGTGAATGTACTGTATTATACATTATACAGATTGAGATTCACAACCTATAATAATGTATATACAGCCTCATATAAATGTACTTGATTAACCTACAACATTATAGATAATACAAATTAACCTGAGCGTGTGAAATACTCAGATTAACAACCTTCTATCCTACATACAATCTCTACATGAACGTGACTAAGTTGGACATGAATGAGAAGAACCCCCAAAGCTTCGAGCAGAAAAGCAGAATAAATCCTCTAGATTCCCAGTGAGCTGCACACATCAGCTCACATCTCTCCCCCGTGTGGTTTGTCGACATGTTTTTTTTGTGGTGCAGTTTGAGCAGAAAAGCTTCACGAACTGACTGTGAACGACCTAAAAACGTGCTCCGACATCAACAGTCGCTGGCTGCGCCCTGAATCCAGGCCATTCCCCCAACGGTTAACTTTCCAAACTGACAGCTTCCACCAACATTCACTTTTCAGCTGCACGTCGAGCCGCCACGCAAATAAACACGTATTTGATTCAACAATAATAATAATATAGGCCGAAACGTCAAAAAATATGAAACTAAAAGTCACTTTAGGGGCAGAAACTTCGACGCGGGTCGTTTGGCAGGTAAGTTAAGCTAACGTCAGGGCATCCGAGCTAGCCGGGGGGGCTAACTAGCTAGCTAGCTACGGTTAGCAAACACCGATTTGTTTGTAACACGCAGGATCGGCGGCGAAAGCGACGAAAACGGCGCGTTTAAGTGTGTAATTGTTGGGTAAAGTGCGCTACGTGAGCCACCGCTGGCTGACAAAACAAGTCAAACAAGTGTCGACCACCGCCACCATCATGCATCAAGTCACCCCCCTCCGACAACAAAAGCCCAACTTGGTCCAACAGATTCCTGCACAAGCTTACCGTTGTGGCTCACCCAGCTCGGCTTCAGCAGCTTCATCTTCACCCGGGCGGTTAATTTCACGTCCTGCGACCTTAACCTCGACGAACACCCATCCAGCGGCGAGCGGAGCCGGACAACTGACGCTAAGCCCCCCTCCCTTTGTCTCAAACTCTGTCCGACACTTTGCCGTTTTTGTGCTCCAACTCCATCTCTGCAGCGGCAGGCAGCATCCCCGAGCACCGAGCACCG
>NW_007580016.1:64800-65871 GCF_000690725.1 Stegastes partitus
CCTGTAGATCCTATATACGACTGATAAAACAGTTGTTTTAGGTTTTATAAACAGGAAGTTATTGGACTGCTTAAGGTCACTTGACAGTAAAATATAATGTTGGGTTGCAGAAAGCTGCTGCACAAATGTTGTGTCAGTTTCACCTTATAAAATGCCACAGGTGGACTCTTCCTTCAGAAGTTTCTGTATCATGTCGCTCATTTCTGTTTCATGTTTTTTCTGCAGGTTTTCTTTTTCCTCCTCACTTGTCGCCTTCTTCATTTGGTTCTCATGTGTTGTCAGCAAGGTATTGATTTTTTCCAGGTTCTCTCTCTTCTTGGACACACACTTCACTAAGTTATTGATATCTTCTTGATATTTTTGCATCTTCTCTTGTTCTTTTAGGGCTGCGAATGCCTTTAACAGGTCATACTTCTCATCTTTATCTTTCAGTTGTTCTTCATGCTGTTGCCTCTGAGCTGTGAACTCTTTGGTGAGTTTCTCTCTGAATTCGTTGAATTTTTCAGCTTTCTTCCTGGCTTCCTCCTCATACGTCTTCTTCAGATTTTCTAGTTTTTCATTGAACAGTTTCCGTTCTGTTTCTTCTTGTTTTCTCCTGTTTTGTTCTTCTTCTCTTCGTTTCTTTTCATATTCTTCTTGTTCCTGCATGTACTTTTCCTTCAGTTCCTCCATTAGTCTTTTCTCCTCCTGTCGCCTCTCTTCATCTTCTTGTTTTCGTTTCTCCCACCACGCTCTTCGCTCTTCCTCCCAGGCTTCTTGTTTCCTTCTCAGCTCCTCTCTGGTCTCTTCCAGCTTTCTGTCAACACTTTTCTTTTCCTTTTTTTCTAATTGGATTTGTTTGTCCAAACTTTCAAGCTCCATTTTTTGCTTCTGTCGATACCTTTCTTCCTCAGCTTCTCTTTTCCTTTCTTCTTCCTCTCTACTTTCCTGTTCCTTCTTTCTCTGCTCACGCTCCTTGTTGATCTTTTCCTCCATTTCTTTGAGCCTCAGGTCTCTTTCCTGCTGAATTTCTTGTTTCTCTTTTTCCATTCTTCTTTTAATCTCGTTCATTTCTTCTTCATGTTTTCTCTC
>NW_007580016.1:68206-69435 GCF_000690725.1 Stegastes partitus
TATAGGTGCTTCTCTATAGGTGCAGAACCCCAGCCTCAGTCGTCTCGTCTCTAGCTCCTCCCCCCAGGAACCTTCCCCAGGATCTCCCTCACCCACTCGGCTACACTCACAAGCTTCCCAGTGTCCCTTGGTTACCTGCTATTGCAAAATAAATCCCTCTTGTCTTCACTCCCCAAACCCTGTGTTGCATTTTTGGATCCCTCCTTTGACTGAACCCTCACAATTTAGTCTTCATGGTGTAGTTCTATCCAGGTACTGATCCACCAGTGACTGGACCTTCCAGATCCAAGAGTCTTTATACTACAATCACTGAGACACATTCACTGACCTCAGATCATCCATTTCACTAACTGTAGGACTTCTAGCACCAACTAGTTGCACCAGTGATGAATTAGGTGATTCACGTTAAGAGTTGTGAATATTTGTGCAATCACTTATTTTACATTTTAAGTTCTTTAATGAATTGACATGACTTTGTAGAAACTCATCTGCAGGAGCCATGAATGAGATGAAATATAAAGAGAATGACTTTATATTACTCACAATATTTTGTCATGGTTTATATAAATGTTAAGTATTGTTTGGTATTATTGTGTTTGGTTATTTGTATAATGATGATTATTTGTTGGGAGCTGGTCACATGGTATAGGGTGGTGAAGTTTATTTAGGTACCTGCTCACCTGCACGTATGCAGTTGGTGAAGGAGAGGGTGAGTGTGATGTCGTATTTTTTGCTGACCGCAAGCTTGATCATTATGAGATTCATTTCATTATATTTTGTGCACATTATATTAAGTTGACCTTTTTTCATTAAACTTTTGCAACATATTTGGATCTCAGCAAATCTTTGGTACAACATGTTGGACAAAGACCTAGGCCCAACTTCATCCTCTCAGCACTCTTTAGTTTGTTTTTCATGAAGTCACTACACCATCTTCACTTTATGTTTAAATCTTTGCCATAAAAAGACTGTTTTTGAATTGTTAACTTGTGCACAACGGTGTTTAGGAAAACCTGCTAAAATAGAAAGTTGCAGCAGTGAAACACTTACCAGTGATCACAACAGACTGTTTCAGTTTCTTGATTTCAGCCTCTTGTTCTCTGTTCTTTTCCATTTGAGCTCGAGCGAATGTTTCTCTGGTGTAGCTGTGAGGTTCTGACCGTCTCATCTTGTCCACTTGATCCAGCAGCTCTGGGATCTGCTGCTTGTCCTTCATGTTGACAACAACA
>NW_007580016.1:73995-76516 GCF_000690725.1 Stegastes partitus
TTCTCTTTTCCTTTCTTCTTTCTCTCTATTTTCCTGTTCCTTCTTTCTCTGCTCACGCTCCTTGTTGATCTTTTCCTCCATTTCTTTGAGCCTCAGGTCTCTTTCCTGCTGAATTTCTTCTTTCTCTTTTTCCATTCTTCTTTTAATCTCGTTCATTTCTTCTTCATGTTTTCTCTCAAGCTCCTCCATCTCTCGTCTCTTCTCTTCTTCCTTCTCCTTCAGGATTTTCTTCATTTCTTTCTGTATCGCTGCTTCAGCTTCTTGAAGCATCTCGTTGGTGAAGCATTTTCCTCCATTTTCCTTCACCATGGCGTCGATCTTTGTTATCAGCTGACTGACTTGTGTGCGATTGTCTTTATCTTCATTATTAAACACGTGGTATCTTCCTCCACAGTCATTAATTAGCTTCTTGAATGAATCATCACATTCTTCTTCAATGTAATCTTCAATAGACTGCTCTTCCTTCACCAGTTTATCTCCTCCAGTTAAAAGAATGATGGTGAACTTTTCAGAATTCTTTCCAAAACCTTTCTTGATTAAGCTGATTGTCTCCTTCTCCTCCGGTGTGAATCTGCCGATCTGTATCACCAGCAGGAAGACATGTGGTCCTGGAGACAGAAGACTGACGCATTTCACCATCTCTTCATTGACTTCTTCATGGGACAAACTGTTGTCAAACAGTCCAGGAGTGTCGACCACGACAACAGGACATCCGTCCACTTCACCCACTTCTTTCTGACAACGTTTGGTGATTGATTTTTGACTTGATTTGGCTTTAAACTCTTTTCTTCCCAGGATGGTGTTTCCTGAAGAGCTCTTTCCACTGCCAGTCTTCCCAATCAGCACAATCCTGAGAACCTCTGAGCTCTGCTGCTTGTCATCACCTGCAACAGAAAACAGAAATGATGACAATGATTATATAAAATATTCACCACTCTTGAAAATGTTCTCCTTTTATTGCTTTTCAACATTGAATTATGGTCAATTTAATTTGGCTTTTTTGAGAAGAATTTGCAAAAAGAGACTCTGTCGTGTCATACTGAACAACAGATTTCTACAAAGTAATGTCAGCTATTTAAAAATACTCAATGTAAAATAAGTGACTGCAAAGAATATAAGCCCTTTCTCATCAGTATTTTAGTAGATGGATTAATATGAACTTTAATCAAAAGTATTTTTCTCTTTGTCTCCCATAAAACTTTAACTGGTAAAGAACAGACAACAGTTGATGTATGAACAGTCTGAAGCTGGAAACTCCTTCAGAGGAGTCGTAGGAGTCTTGGTGGCCTCCTTCACTAGTCTCCTTCTTGTAGCTCCTTCAGAAGAGTCGTAGGAGTCTTGGTGGCCTCCTTCACTAGTCTCCTTCTTGCTCGGTCTCTCAGTCTTTGAGGACGTCCTGTTCTAGTCAGATCCACTCATGTTCCATATTCCTTCCATTTCTTAATGATGGATTTAACTGGACTCCAGAGATATTCAGTAACTTGAAAATGTTCTTGTATCGTCTCCTGACTGATGCTTCTCAACAACCTTTCCACAGAGTTCTTGGAGTGTTCTTTAGTCTTCATGGTGTCGTTCTATCCAGGTACTGATCCACCAGCGACTGGACCTTCCAGATCCAGGAGTCTTTATGCTACCATCACTGAGACACATTCACTGACCTCAGATCATCTATTTCACTAACTGTAGGACTTCTAGCACCAACTAGTTGCATCAGTGATGAATTAAGTGATTCACGTTAAGAGTTGTGAATATTTGTGCAATCACTTATTTTACATTTTAAGTTCTTTAATGAATTGACATTACTTTGTAGAAACTCATCTGCAGGAGCCATGAATGAGATGAAATATAAAGAGAATGATTTTATATTACTCACAATATTTTGACATAATTTATATTAATGTTAAGTATTGTTTGGTATTATTGTGTTTGGTTATTTGTATAACGATGATTATTTGTTGGGAGCTGGTCACATGGTATAGGGTGGTGAAGTTTATTTAGGTACCTGCTCACCTGCACGTATGCAGTTGGTGAAGGAGAGGGTGAGTGTGATGTCGTACTTTTTGTTGACCACAAGCTTGATCATTATGAGATTCATTTCATTATGTTTTGTGCACATTATATTAAGTTGACTTTTTTTTTTTTAACTTTTGCAACATATTTGGATCTCAGCAAATCTTTGGTACAGCTTTAGTTTGTTTTTCATGAAGTCACTACACCATCCTCACTTTATGTTTAAATCTTTGCCATAAAAAGACTGTTTTTGAATTATTAACTTGTGCACAACAGTGTTTAGGAAAATCTGATTAAATAGAAAGTTGCAGCAGTGAAATACTTACCGGTGACCACATCAGACTTTTTCAGTTTCTTGATTTCAGCCTCTTGTTCTATGATCTTTTTCATTTGAGCTTGAGCGAATGTTTCTCTGGTGTAGCTGTGAGGTTCTGACCGTCTCATCTTGTCCACTTGATCCAGCAGCTCTGGAATCTGCTGCTTGTCCTTCATGTTGACAACAACAGATCTT
>NW_007580016.1:77264-79075 GCF_000690725.1 Stegastes partitus
GACGACCATCGAGTGTTTGAAGGCATCTTCACCAAACAGACTCAGGATGAACTTCAGTGTTTTTCTGTTTTCTTCAGTGAAATCTGAAGGTTTCACTAACAGCAGCAGAACATTTGGTCCAGGAGAACAGAGATCCGCACAGCTCTTCATCTCCTCTCTCACTTTTTCCACAGACAGACTGAAGACGTCTGGAGTTTTCACTACTGTTAAAGGTTTCATGTTCCACGTTCCACGAGCAGCTTCACATTGTTTTCCTCCAAAGAGTCTTGGCACAGAAAACTCTGCCTTCCCAACAATGATGTTTCCCAGTGCTGTCTTTTTGTCTTCACTTTTTCCAAACAACACGATCCTGAGTTCATCTGCTGGAATAAAAAAGTAAAACAATAAATAGAAAATTACATTTCAAGATTGCTTTGGTCTTATGAGACCAAAATGGAGCTTTTTGTCCATCAGACTAAACAGTATGTTTGACAGACACCAAACACTGAACATCATCACAGACACACCATCCCTACAGTGAAGCATGGTGGTGGCACCATCATGATGTGGGGATGCTTCTGAGCAGCAGGAAAGCTTGTAAAGGTAGAGGCTAAGCAAACAACCAAAGCTGCACAGAAAGTGTTTAAGTCAATACAGTGAATGTTCTGGAGGCCGAGTCAAAGTCCAGACGTCAGTCCAAATGAGAATTAGTGGCTGAACTTAAAAGGCTCTTTACTTGCAATCTAGCAAAGAAGAATGAAGTAAAATTGCAGCGTCCAGATGTTCAGGCTGATTGAGACCAACACAGGATCAATGATGGAACTGTAGCTAAATGTGCATCTGTTAAACTCTGACATGAGGGGGGTAAATAATTACTTATATTACATCTTATATTTGTATGACATGGAAGAGTTTTTAACTGACCATGATTCAAGGTTGATAAGCAAGGGGGCGGGGGGAGACCTCCCAGGAGGATGTATACCTGTTATGGAAGCAACACAAGGTGCTATCTACATCAAGGCGACGTTCAGACAGCAGGCTAAAGTGACCAAATCCACTTATTTTTTGCCCCTATGTGACCTGTATCTGATCTTTTTATGACAGTCTGAACAACACAGATCTGATGCTTTCAAATGCGACCCAGGACACATGTGGTCCTAAATCCAATATGTATCTGATCCTATGCCACGTGACTTCTGTCTGAATGTCCAGGTCGCATTTATCAGACCTACATGTCAATGATGCATGACAAACATCACTATTCTCCATTCAAGCAGACTCTGCACCCACACGTTTCTCTGTACAGACATTGCTGCCATTCCCCCACAAAACGCCATGGCCAAAAACCTGGCTCTCTTCCTTTTTAATCTTCTCCTCAAAACGATTACGTTGTAAATGTGCTGGCTCTGGTTGGACAACAACTTTAAAATCGCAAAATACGCTCCCCACAACCCAGGGTGTCCCCTGCCTTCACCCTGAGTCAGCTGGGATAGACTCCAGCTCCCCATGACCCTAGTGAGGATTAAGGTGTAGAGATAATGTATATGCTGGGATGTTTTTGCCTTTCTTTTCTTCCAACAGTCAGGCATTAACCAGTTTTACTGCTATGGCCCGTCCACACTAACTATAGAGATCACGATAAAGATGTGTGCAGCCACACTGACCAACGTTAACATTCTGTAAACACCGACACTGAGTAGCTACCGTGTGCTCCAGCTGTGTATAAGCTCTGTATCCGTTCAAATATAAAAGACAAAAAATACTATTACTAGCTAGCTGAAAAGAGGCAGGTACAGTAGTGTATGTTTTAGTTGCTTGCAAAAGCGTTCTTC
>NW_007580016.1:81608-82886 GCF_000690725.1 Stegastes partitus
GAAACCTTGGATTCAGCTGGAAGGAAGAAGAAAACGACAGTTAGAGCCCAGTTAAGTTTGGCTTTAAAAACTGTAATATTGGATAGATTTTATGACTTTGTTTCTTTTCATTAGCGTTTAATGAGTGAAGTGTGCTGTGGGTACATGTGCTTCATATTTAATGTATTTAACTGAGAAAGTTACGCACAGCCGAGGGGTTACTTGAACGCAACATGATGTGCCATCCTTCACAGGTCTCAAGCAGCCACACAAAACGCTTTCTCAGAGAAGTTCAGAATTCATTTATTTATTCTATTTTATAAATCAAATCAAGTTTTATTTGTACAGCACTTCTCATACACGACGACAACGCAAAGTGCTTTACAGCATTTAAAAATATTGTAAAAGAAAACCCGTCCCTCCCACCTCCAATGCATATACATACACATACGGTCAATGCAGTCACACACACACACACACACATACACACACACACACACACACACACACACTCACCACTAGACTAAAGGAAACGTGGCATGGCACTGAGGATTGTGGGAAATGCTACCATTGGGGCCTCCACACCAGGAGGAGTCGCAGACCATGACCACTGGGGGCACCGACACCCGGACCCCCCGACCCTGGCAGACAGGGGGATCCCCACAACGAGGTGAGGAGCCCCCCAACCAGCCGGGTCGAAGGAACCCGCAGACAGAACCCCCAGCAGCAGTTCACTGATAAAAACTGTTACACAACAGGTGCGTCAGTGCCGAGCCATGTCTCAGTTAAAAGCAGACTATCCAAGTTATTTTCTAGAATCAGTTCATTCATGATAAAAGTTTTGTTTCAAAGAGAGCGCATGTTGAAAAATGCATGTAACATAGTATAAAAGTCTATAATGAATACCAACAATTATTTTGCACATATTCTTTCTTGGGGTCCAATGGACCCCCAGAGACCTTCTACATATGGGAACATGAAGTCCTGAACAGGGTTCAGATAACTAACCCTGCTGGCTGCTGCTGGAGCAGAGACTAAATGACACCATTCAGCTGTAACCCAGACTTGTGATGGGGAATGTCCTGGCTGCTCCCAAAACATCTCTGTGTAAATTGTCTTCATTTAACGTAAAAACAAATGAAAGAAGAAGAAAAAAACACACCGTTGCAAGATTCCGTGTCACATAATCATTAATGCAGGAGCCGCTTGACGGTTATTTACCATCTAATCGGCCCGTTTCATCAGCTTTTCTAGTTAATAACATCAACTTTTTGTCATCAAAATGTTAAATGATGAAGT
>NW_007580017.1:0-1861 GCF_000690725.1 Stegastes partitus
TTAAACACAAACAAAAACAACAAAAATTGTTTTATTTTTTTATTTTTTATTTTTTAACTGTACTCTGCTTTTTACATTTTAATTGTGACATAGACCAAATTCAGCTGAATCAATTGTTGGCTTGTACATATTTCAGCATTAAACATCACAGTTATTTCTCCTTGTTTTTCCCTTCAATATATATATATATATATATACTCAAAGTGTTGAAGACTATTCACATTTATTTTGTGCAGCATTTTTAATAAGCTGGAGACAACATTGTTGTCCAGCTGTGCTATGTTGATCCCCAATATTAATCTGACTGTGGTTTGAAGTTACTCACTTTTACAGATAAAAATATTAGTACACAATTGAACAGGGACATGAGCTCAACCATTTGAAGTAATGATGAACACAGAGGTTTTCTATGTGAACAAACAGATGTGGATAAACCACCAGGTTAAGCTCTGTGTCCTCTGATCACTCACTTTGTGTATTAATCATCTTTTATAACTGTGTCAGTGTGGATGTAAAACTCTACGCTGATGACACTGTTGTTTACACACATGAAGAGTGGAAACTGTGACGTCCATCTTTAATCACATAAACCTGTAAAAACTCCAAAATGTGAGCAGGACCTGAGCTTCAGGTGGTGATTGGACTCAGTTTAACTCTGTGTAGGTGGAGGTCTGAGTGGAAACAAGGCTGACAGAAAACAAGAAAGAACACAAACCACAGAGAAGGAGGCAGCTGATGAGTGTTTACAGCAGAAGATATGAATCTGTTCTCAGGGTTTTCAGACTGTTGACAGCCAATCAAACTTCTTTTCCTGTGTGGGTTTCTGCTCTGCGACACTGTTCGCTGTGGCTTTTCATTTTAATAACACAACGACAGTTACAAGTATTGACTGGGTTGAAAGAATCATTGCAGGAAGCATCTGTGTTCGTCATCTGTGAGAGAAACAGGTCAAATCCTCAAGTCAGAGCTGCAAATTCACTCTGATGGTATAAATACAAGAATAAGGATCAACTGAGTGCAGAAAATCTGTTGGTGCCAATTAAAAATGAATAAATGATGAAAAAAAACAGATTCAAGAAGTAATAAAACCACAGAATAATAGTTTAATACTGACATTGAGGGAAGTAACACGATTTAAAAAAGAAACAATAAACACAAGTAAACTACTAACAATATGGAGTTAATAGATAATGTTTTTCATTGTTATGTTTTTATATGATTAAAAAAAATTTGATAAAAAAGAAAACAAATATCAAAAACAAAAATAGAGTTTCATGGTACTTTAGTTATTTAGAATAAAATCTTCACAACCAACATTTTTTCATAATTCAAACCTCAGCTGTGACAGATCAAACTGCTGAAATGTCAGGCTTCAGTTTTTTTTTTCATAATTCCACTCATCCATGATCAGAGATTATTTATTCTACTTGTCCGATACAGCAGATTCTGAATCAATGACATCATGAAAAATTACAGTGAAAATTTCAGGCTCTGTTGTTTTTTTAGTTCTGAGGTATTTTCATTCAACCAGCCTCTAATGTCAATGTGCAAAAATTGCTTAAAGTGTGTCAACAGGCAATTTTAAAAATATCAAATCTCTAATTATTATTGTTTGATATATCAATCCAAAATTTCACAAACATCTTTTTTAATATCCATATTTTATGTTAGAAAAAAATGTCATCAATAATAATAAAGCACAACATGTCACAACTGAAATGTCTGATCACTGATCATAGGAATCAATAAGATGTGTTGGTGAGATTTGATGGTGAGAAAAGACCAGCAGCAAACAGTCAGTCAGCATGTGTGCAGCTGGTGGACGGTAACTTGTTTGTGAGGATCAAACATGTAAAGTCCA
>NW_007580017.1:3161-5064 GCF_000690725.1 Stegastes partitus
GGCCCAGGTCTAGAAGGACAAAGGGACTTATTTGATGATAGGAAAACATACTCACACTCATCCATTTTCTTCTGAGGCAGACTGTAGTGGCAGCAAGTTAAACGTTTTCCAACTCCTCCCAGAGAATCCTGAGGTGTTCCCAGACCTAATGTACGGTGGCTGACTGGGGCAAATGACGTGCATATACACAAACGAGCTGCATATACATAAATGCGTTGTATAAACAGAAACAAGCTGCAAAAAGAAAACGCTGCAAACACGGAAACACGCTCCAAAAAGAAAATACTACATATCCACTCACACAATGGAAGTGCCCCAGACTTCTAGGGGCAGTAGTGAGCTTTTCACCTGAGGCAGACAACAGTGAACGAGACAAGTAACGTTAGTTGAGGGAAAAGCCAACCCAGTCTCATGGCAATTTATGAAATAGTCACGAAGCTTAATCTATTGTTTAGTGTCCTGGGACACGATTTGCCCAACTTTTTCGTGTTCCCCAGCACAAATTTCAAACCAATACATTTCAATTGGACTTATCTTTCATGTCTGGGCCACTTTTTTCCCTGTCAGATAGCACATATGCTGTGATGTTTTTGTCGTTCTTTTCTTCCAACAGTCAGGCATTAACCAGTTTTCCTGTTATGGCCCGTCCACACTACTAACTATAGAGATCACTATAAATATGTGTGCACCCACACTGACCAACGTTAGTGTAGTCTGACAAGAAGGACACATGCAGGAAAACGACAACCGGAAGATAATAATAATAATAATAATAATAATAATAATAATCATAATCATAATCATAAACTTTATTTATGTGGCACTTTTTAAAACAGGGTTACAAAGTGCTGTACAGATTCAAAGAGAAGTGTAAGGAAAACAACATTAAACAACAATAAAAGAAGTAAAAAAGCAAAAAATAAATAAATAAAAAATGATGAAGGTGAAACACATAAAGCATGAAAGACAATAAAACAATACAAAAATAGGAGTAATGTGATCTCTCTTTTTGGATTTGATGAGGAGTCGGGCTGCTGCGTTTTGGACCAGCTGTAGTTTGTGAAGACTCTGCTGGTTAAGAACAGTGTACAGAGAGTTACAGTAGTCTAAACGAGATGAGATAAAAGCATGAATAACAATTTCTAAGTTATGTCTGGATAAAACTGACCTCACCTTAGAGAGTCTCCTAAGCTGCATAAAACAATACTGCACAACTGAGTTGACATGCTGGTTCAGGTTAAGGTACTGTACTGTGATCGCAGTAAGTGTAAAGGGTAAAACAGTACATCGTAATGTGGCATTTTTTTGTGTTTTTATTGCACCGAAAGTGTTTGGGGAAAATTTGCGCTTGTTGCTAAGGCCTTGCCAGAGACCTGGAAGAGATCCGTCCTACAGAGTCTGTGATGTTTTTGTGTGCACAGTAGGTGGTGGTAATGCACCTAACATTGGATGCCAACCCCCAAATCAATAGAAGAAACAGCAGCAGCAGCAGCAAGGCTAGGCTAACAGCTAATGTAGCCAGAAGAACACAGGGAACACAAAAAAGTTAGGCAAACATTGGTTTAAAAAAACGACTTGTAATCATAGTAGTTTTTTTTACGAACTTTCCCACCAACAAATTGTCTTCTTCAGGAATATAAAACTAAATGCAAGCTGCTAGTTAAGTGTGTATATGCATGAGAAGTGCATTTATAGTAAATTAACTTTATATGCTGATGAAGTACAAACGATTTGGAATTACCTTGTTTGTTTTTTTAATTGATTACAAATCAATCATGTTTTCTGTTTTGTTTTGTTTGTTTTTTTTGTCACTGTTTAATTCCAGCTTCACTGAATGTACATTTTCATACTGCTTCTGTCAGTGTAGCTCAACCAGCAGACAACAACAACATTTAAGAGATGG
>NW_007580017.1:5221-30167 GCF_000690725.1 Stegastes partitus
GTCTGCATGATGCTGCTGCTGCAGTCAGGACTATCAGTGTTACACTGCTGCCCTCTAGTGGCTGCAAACACACACTACACCCAGCCCTCCACAACTTGTGTTGCTTTTACCAGACACTGCTGTGGCTGCTGCTTCTCCTATTGCTGCTCATGCAACTACTTCTGCTTGTGAGCTGCAACGACCTTCATCATTTGTCTGTTAAAGCTCAAACTGAATGTTTAATCCAACCACCGACCAAAATCTCAGCATACAACACTTTGTTTAGGGTACTTTACATGTTTGGATTCTTCTCCATCAGAAGCAGGAGGTGTTGTTTAGTCATAATTCTTCTATAATTGATCAGATTCCCTGTTTGATTAACCAACAATCAAAAACTAAGTGATATACAGCACTTTGTACAGCACTCAGGCTGTTTAGATGTTTAGATTCTTTTCCACCAGCATCAGGAGGCATCTGATGGTCCCATATTTCTTCTGTAGCATTACAACCAGCCCAAACATCCAGCCAGACCAGGGGAGGGCTAAAATAATAATTCAGGCAAGGAATCTGACTCCCTCCCATGCCACCCTGTCCATATGAGCCAATAATTGTGTGAGTTAACTCCAGCATAGCCAGAACCATTTATCCACCCTTCATGCTGATGCATTGTTGTCTTTGCATAACCTGCTTTTACACTGACATAAAGACTGTCAGTGATTCAAGAATTGATATTTGTAAAATATTTTTATTTTCCAATTTCCTGTCAGCCCTCTTGACTGGTGGAGAGTTCCTCCTGATCTCTTTCATCTGTGGACACTATGGGCCTTCTTGGTTCAGAGTGGGGGAGATTGCCTCCTGTTCCTCTTTTATCTGTAGAGACTATGGGTCTTCCTGGTCTAGACTGGTGCAGAATATCGCCTGTTTCTCTTCTATCTGTGGAGGCTCTGGGTTCTTTTGGTCCAGAATGGGGTCTCATTGGTTCTCTTTCATCTGTGTAGAACTTGGGGCCTCCTGGCTCAGACTGGGGAAAGAGTCCTTCCTGTTCTCTTTTATTTGTGACGACTCTGGGCCCTTGTGGTTCAGACTGACCCAGAGTACTTCTGTACTCTTTCATCAGTGAAAATTCTGGGTTGTCCTTGTCCAGACTGGTGCAGAGTATCGCCTGTTTCTCTTTTATCTGTGGAGACTCTGGGTTCTTTTGGTCCAGAATGGGGTCTCATTGGTTCTCTTTCATCTGTGTAGACCTTGGGCCCTCGTGGTTCAGACTGGCCCAGAGTACTTCTGTACTCTTTCATCAGTGAAAATTCTGGGTTGTCCTTGTCCAGACTGGTGCAGAGACCATCCTGTTCCTCTTTAATTTGCATGGGTTCTGGCTGCTCCTGGCCCAGGTCTAGAAGGACAAAGGGACTTATTTGATGATAGGAAAACATACTCACACTCATCCATTTTCTTCTGAGGCAGACTGTAGTGGCAGCAAGTTAAAAGTTTTCCAACTCCTCCCAGAGAATCCTGAGGTGTTCCCAGACCTAATGTACGGTGGCTGACTGGGGCAAATGACGTGCATATACACAAACGAGCTGTATATACATCTTCTGTCAGTGTAGCTCAACCAGCAGACAACAACAACATTTAAGAGATGGATAGTTTGTGTGTAAACAAGTAGATGTACACATGTAGGTAACAAAGCGCTTGGTCCAGACTTTCATCACTCTCAGGAGATAAACTTTGACTTTGGTGACCACATGAAATATTTACTAATCACTAAAAGAAAGAAATATTTTGTTGTTTTCAATTGTTGACAAAAACGCTCAACTGAAACTCTTACACTGACCTCAGATCAAACAAAATGAACATTTAACCTGGTCGTGTATATTAGTATAATTAGCAGGAAAGAGGGTTCAGTTACATCATGGTGGCTTCATGCATTGTTGTTTATATACAGCTTTCAGGGTTTGGTAAGTTCAAATGGATTTTGTTTTTCAGCTCTCTCAGCATCTGTTTTCTTAAAAAAAAAAAATCAGATTGAATTTTAGAAGTAAACTTTTGACATCTTCATTATAGACATTATACCTTGTGTACCTTTTCTGGTGTTATGTTTAAAAGCTATACTTGCAGTCTGATTGCTACATTGATCTGAGCAGCAAATAACCTGCATTTCTGCCATCATCAAGATGTTGCTTTATTTATTCACGTCACATATTACATAGATAAACACATGGAAATGTGTTTGTAGTTTGGGTTGAGCGCTGGGCGGGCCGCCTCAACCAACCTCTGACAACATTTTGCAGTCTGAAAAGCAGGAGAGAAAGAAAGGGTCAAAGGTTTAGAGAAGCAGTTTTGGCAATTCATCAAAAGTAAATAAATCTGAGGAACATATTTACTTCAATCAGAAGAAGATTAAACAAAAAAACATGTGACTGTGTCTTACCTGCAGAGAGCTCACGGCTGATGTCAGCACCCTTGTACGTGATGGTTGGGGTTGAAAAACGTCCCTGTCCGTTGAGCATCGAATGGGAAAAGTGCTCTGAGCTGCCAGACAGTGGTTGGACAGCAACAGTACATCCCATTTCCACTCTGCTAAAAACACACCAAGAGGTTTGTTTGTTTGATGTATCACTATGTCTTATTTTCTTTTCTGTTACTGTGTTGAACTAATTACACTTTTCATTCGTAACTTTAACCCTGAGTGCAAAGCCTGAGGTTGAAAGAATCTCCTGTAAGACAGCTGCTAGAGATCCTTCATTTACCTACACGGAATCACAGCACACAACTGATCTTCATTGTGTTTCACACTGTCTGCTTACTTCTGCCAGTCTTTGCTGACGAGGAAATCTCAAAGACTTGCTCTTCTTCTGAGGGTCCTCGTCTCGGCTGTTGTTGGCTCCATTTCGTCATTGGTTTTCAACAGACTCTGGGCTGCCCTAGCAGACTGTGCTTTTTGTTTTTTGGACTCTTTATTTTAACATTGATACACGTCTGAGTTGCCCCTAGACTGTCCTGGACACCTTCTTTTTTTTTTGACCACACTGCACCGGGGACATAGTCTCTGCCCCGATCCTGCCTGCAGTCAGTCTTTATGTGTTGCTGGCCCCGGCCTGTATCCGGCCTGCCTTCCCCATGCCACCTTCCCTCTTTAGTCCAGTTCCTGAGTCCCGTGAATATTTTTGTTTTTTTAGTCTTGGCCCACTTTATTGTATTAGTTGATGCAGCCTCTTGTTCTGTTAGCAGGTTAGTCTTTTGTAGGTTTATGTAGTTTTTGTCCTTTTTAGACTGGATTACGCTTGCCTCTGTTCAGTTTTCTCCTCTTGTTTAGTTGTACTCTTCCAAATTGGTAGTCCATTTTGTCAGTCTGGCGTTTGTTGTTCATACTGGTTTTCTTCAGATCCCGCCTCTGTTGTAAGTTGAAGTACTTCTTGGATTTTGTAGCTTCTTTCTCTTCTTATTTTAAGTTTGGTTAACCCCAGTTCAGTGCCTCCTGTTGTTCTGTCTTCCCCGGTTCGTTGCGCCTACTCTTTTCTGTTATAGAAACCTTGGTATTTGTATCTTTTCTCTGGCTGCTCTTCTGTGTTTGCACCTGGATTCCAGCACCAGCCATGACAGGGTTTGAACTGAACTCAAATTGATGGGGATGACAGTCCACTTCATTGTGTTGCTGGGTGTCTGTGCTTCACCTCCACAACTCCTATTGTTGCCACTGACACCCTGTAAGTTGTTCTCCACAAAAGAGAAAAAGCAGTCATCAACTAACCAGTCAACAACTTGGATCTTCTGGACTGCATGCAACATATTTTATTTAATGATGAACCTGCACCTAATTTAATAACTTAAGTAACAGGTTACATCAGCAATAACTGAGTTTATGTTATAAAATGGAAGATGTGAGCAAACGTAAAATTCCTAATTTGAAATGACATCAAATCCTTATTTACCAGCACACAAGAGTTATGTTGTGCATTTTCTAGTCAATATTTGAACACATCCTGGTAGTGTTGGAATTTAATCTATATCCGGACAGAAATGTGTATTATTAATTGTCTGATTTTTTTAAATTTTAAAGTTTTTTTTTTTTTTCTTTTAGTAATAGTTCAATTCCTGAAATATTTTGTATTGGGACATTGAATTCAATGAACTAACTCTCAACAGCAATTTCTGGACTTCATTCCAATAATCCAATAATAGTGGACCTGCACCTAATTTTAGAAATAAATTGAATTTACATGAGTGCAGGCTGAGGTTATAAAACAAAATGTGAGATGCACGCAATACTAAGAAAATCCATTCATCAAATGGAGACATGGAAAGGCAGGGCAGGCCGGATGGTCCTCCAGAGTGACTCGTTGTGCTGGGTCTCTGGTCAGACACATCTCTAAAAACATCTTGCAGTCTGAAAAGCAGAACAAAAAGAGGTTTCCTGTAATAGGGAGTTTTTTCTCAAGAGTTTGCTGTGAGGGAATCAATGAATTGTTGGATTTGTCGTGTTTCTCCCGACATTGTAAAGTCTTGACTGTATGTGAAATTCAATTGAATTCAGTTTCTTTTATATCACATCAATTCACAGCATATGTCATCTCATAGCACTTCACATCCAACCCAGTCTTACGTCAGTTCATGAAATAGTCACGAAACTTAATCTATTGATTCCTGTCAGGGACAGGATTTACCCAATTTTTTTTTGTGTCCCCCCACTACGAATTTCAAACCAATACATTTCAATTGGACTTATCTTTCGTGTCTGGGCCACATTTTTTCTCCTATCAGACAGTACATACGCTGTGATGTTTTTGTCGTTCTTTTCTTCCAACAGTCAGGGATTAACCAGTTTTGCTGTAATGGCCCATCCACACTAATAACTACAGAAATCACTATACACATGTGTGCGCCCACACTGACCAATGTCAACATTCTGTAAACACCGGCGCTGAGCAGCTACCATGTGCTCCACCTGCTATAAGCTCCGTATTCATGAATAGAAAATACAAGAAATAAATCCAGGCAGAGAGAAGCTGTTCTGAGATTGCCCGGAAAGTGATCCCAACGATATCATTCATCACTATTATCGTTTATTTGTGATAAAATATAAGTGTTTTTACTCTGTTTGGGCTACATGCGTTTCTTTCATTTATCTGTAAACGAATACAAGTCTGAAAAGAAGGACACATGCAGGAAAACGGCGACCGGAAGATGTACTGGGATCGCAGCGATGTAAAATCTGACTGTTGTAACCGAGAGGCCAGCAGTGGGGGCTTACAAATGACAACATAAATTACACAAAGTTTTATGCCTTATTTAACTCAACATGGTGACTTGCATCTGCAGAAGACAAACGACTGAGGCACAAACAGCACAAAGAGCTTGATGTTGAGGAGAAGAGCTGTGTTGACGAGAATCTGCTGAGTTGGTTCTGCTGTAGAGGAAGAACTTTGTTCATCTGCTGTCTGACTGCAACAACTAAAGACATGTAGCTTCGTATCTTTTCCCTTTCCTCTCACAGTGAGTTAATCACATCAAAAATCTCTGTCAGTGTTCATGATGCAGAAAATCAGGGCAGATCACTTCTTTCATCATGTTGTTAGCTTGTAAAAAACCTGTTATGGTTCAATAATTGCAGGGATGGTGTCTTATATGGGCCAAAATGAGTCTCTTTAGATGTGAAACATTTTCACATCAACAACAAAAGAAAAATGGGCTGTCAATGTCGGGTTCAGTCAATAATTTTAAAATTAATATTTCATTCTTAGCATTTTTACTGTAAATGTTAAATGCTTCCTACATTAAAATACACCCTTTACTCAAACTTACATTTTAAATATGAAGTGCCATCCATCCATCCATCCATTATCTATACTCCGCTTAATCCTCACGAGGGTTGCGGGGGGGCTGGAGCCTACTTAGGGCGAAAGCAGAGGACACACAAATGGTTTAAACACTCTTAGAAAAAGTTTGACTTCACCATGTTTGGTTTGCTTTGATTTTCTGATAATATCTTTGTTCATCTGCAGTATTTTATTTATTGAAATCAGTAAATAATCAATTATAATTAATTAAACTGACCTCAATGAAAAATTGGGAATGGTGACACATTAAAAGGGGTCGACAACCTCAAAGTTGAGGTGAACAAGTGTAAACCAAATGTAAAATGAATTCTGGTTTTAAAATGGTTAAACACACAGCGTCTCCTCTTCCTGAATGAATCAGCCTGATAACCCTCCCTCCTCCTGGTTCCCTCCCCTTTAGATCTGCACTGTGAGGATGGGTGGAACCAACATGGGGGAAGTGGAAGAGCTGAAAGGCCACATTCGCTTGCAGGAACACATGATGTAGAGATCAGAGATCAGACTAGTTTCAGGTTTGAGGAATCGAAACTCAGTCAGTCGGTGTTGCTCAGAAGAGAAAATGGCTCAGAAAGGAGTTCAGCTAAACCGAGAAATGTTTTCTTGTTCTATCTGTCTGGATCTACTGAAGGTTCCAGTGACTACTTCCTGTGGACACAGCTACTGCATGGAGTGTATTAAAATCAACTGGGATGAAGAGGACAAGAAAGGAATCTACAGCTGCCCTCAGTGTAGGCAAACCTTCACACCAAGGCCTGTCCTCATGAAAAACACCATGTTAGCAGCTTTAGTGGAGGAGCTGAAGAAGACCGGACTCCAGGTTGCTGCTGCTGATGATCCCTGCTATGCTGGACCTGAAGATGTGGCCTGTGATTTCTGTACTGAAAGAAAACTGAAAGCCATCAAGTCCTGTTTAGTCTGTCTGGCCTCTTATTGTGAGAAACACCTTCAGCCCCACTATGATGCACCTCCATTAAAGAAACACAAGCTGGTGGAGCCCTCCAAGAACCTCCAGGAGAACATCTGCTCTCGTCATGATAAGATGATGGAGATGTTCTGTCTCACTGATCAGCAGTCTATCTGTTATCTCTGCTCTGTGGATGAACATAAAGGCCACGACACGGTCTCAGCTGCAGCAGAACGGACTGAGAGGCAGAAAGAGCTGGAGGTGAGTCGACTAAACATCCAGCAGAGAATCCAGGACAGAGAGAAAGATGTGAAGCTGCTTCAACAGGAGCTGGAGGACATCAGTGCCTCTGCTGATAAAACAGTGCAGGACAGTGAGAAGATGTTCAGTGAGCTGATCCATCTCATCCAGAAAAGAAGCTGTGATGTGAAGCAGCAGATCAGATCCCAGCAGGAGACTGAAGTGAGTCGAGTCAAAGAGCTTGAGGAGAAGCTGGAGCAGGAGATCAGTGATCTGAAGAGGAAAGACGCTGAGCTGAAACAGCTCTCAGATACAGAAGATCACAACCAGTTTCTCCACAGCTACCCCTCAGTGTCAGCACTCAGTGAGTCCACACACTCATCCAGCATCACCATCCGTCCTCTGAGATACTTTGAGGACGTGACAGCAGCGATGAAAGAGGTCAAAGACAAACTACAGGACATTCTGAGGGCCACATGGACAGACATCTCACTGACAATCACACAACCAGATGTTTTACTCTCACAACCAGAGCCAAAGACCAGAGCTGGATTCCTAAAAAATTCCCGTGAAATCACTCTGGATCCAAACACAGCAAGCACATGCCTGGTTTTATCTAATGGAGACAGAAAGGTAACATTTTCTGTACAACAACAGTCTTATCCTGATCATCCAGACAGATTCACTGGAAGGTATCAGGTTCTGGGTAGAGAGAGTCTGACTGGACGTTGCTACTGGGAGGTGGAGTGGACAGGAGGAGTTTCTGTAGCAGTCACATACAAGAATAGCAGCAGAGCAGGGAATAAATGTGTATTTGGCCAAAATGACAAATCCTGGGCATTAAAATGTTCCCTTAGAAGTTATGAATTTTGGCACAACAAGATTTCAACGCCTGTCTCAGGTCCTCAGTCCTCCAGAGTAGGAGTGTACCTGGATCACAGTGCAGGTATTCTGTCCTTCTACAGCGTCTCTGACACCATGACTCTCCTCCACAGAGTCCAGACCACATTCACTCAGCCACTGTATGCTGGTGTTTGGGTTAGTAGTTGCTTTGCTGCTGCAACAACTGCTGAGTTCTGTTAACTCAAACAGACAGAAATCATTTAAATAAGTCTGATTTAGGATTTTTAAACTTATTTGGCTGATTTTGTCTCCACCAGTGTTACCCCTACACTGCACACAGAACAAGGGTTTACAATTTTAAGTTACCACAGATGAAAATGTTTGAACACAAAGAAAAGAGAAGCAATGAACTCCAAGAACAACATCTCCACAGTCAAGCAGGTGGAGCGAATGTGATGCGTTGAGAGAGTTTTGAAGCTGATGAGGCAACCTGGTCAAAGTAAACGACATCACGAGAAAAGAGGAGCACAGTAAGATGTGGAGCAAAACATCAGGAAGTCTGAAGAAAAACTGGACCTTGAGCAGCATTGGAGCTTCCAACAAGACAAAGATGTGAAACAGCCAAAGTGCTGAACGGAAAACCATACGAAGATGTTGGAATCCAGATCTACGCCCACCAAGAATCTGTGGAAGAACTGCAGACCAGAGTGATGAAGGGAACGTTGCATAAAACAACCACAAAGAGATGCAACACAAACAGACACTGGGAGGATTGGTTGAACAGCAATATATATATATATACAACATATAAATACTTAGAAATATATCACAAGCATCTTAAGCAAAATGTTTTACCATGTTTTGTCGCATGTTTATGTTGTTTCCAGAAACCTATTGGTAAAAATAATAATAATAATAAATCACCATTAATCAAACCATGAATCAAGATTTTACTTGTGTATCAATAATTCTTGACTCAAAAAAATTGGTTAAACTATTTATACCCAGTGTTCAAGTTGATAAATATGAATCTAAATGAATGTTTTCTGAGGTCTATGTCTTATTTATTTAAGCCTTTATATATACCTGAGCGTCTCTCTTCTTCCTCACATCATCTGCCTCCTCTGACTGTGGACTGCTTTTATTATTATATTGCTGATATTTGGCTATTTTTTAAAAATTAACTTCTATTGTAATTATAATAATAATTACAATTGATTAATGTATTATATACTGAGATTTTATTTTATTTTAAGAAATCAAATCAAGTGCTTAAAGAGTGGCTGGTAAAAAAAAAAAAAGAGAGAGAGAGAGAGATTTCGAGACTAGTTCACACTTATTAGATTAAATTATGGTATGGGTTGTTAAGAACATAAAAACAAATTAAAGGTTGGCATATTACATATATCTCCCAATAACAAGAAAATAGTAAGAAAATACAAGTTCGCTATGAACCAAACCGTGAAATAAGTTGAAATTGACAAAAGTAATAATAAATAAAAAAATTAATGAAAATCATGCCATTGCTTTTTAATTGTGGTTCAACAGAAATATTAAAAAAATCAAACAAACAAACAAAAAACAAGCAAACAAGCATGATGGGACCTGAAACTAATATTTTGTTGAACAACCATTTAAGGTAATCACTGCAATCAAGTGTTTTCTGTAACTCTCAATCAGATTTCTGCACCTGTTGACAGGTATTCTGATTTTGGCCCACTGCTCATCAGCAAAGTGCTCTAATTTGTCCAGGACAGGTTTGTTTGTTTTTTTTGTAAATTTTTCTGTTTAACTACAATTCAAAAGCAATGTCTTATTTCACTAAATTATAATTTAGCAAATTTTTATTTATTATTATTTTATCAGTTTCTAGTTATTTGAGTCACTCTTGTGAATTTAGCCTGTTCCTTAATGGAAGGGTATGAATAAATTTGAGGATGACTGTATTACGGTGTAGGTTTTAGTTTTACTCCGAAGCAGTAGAAGCGGAAGTGCTTCGTCGCACCGTCAAACAACACGACGAAGAAGAAGACTCCGTTCAGAGTTCAGCGTTTCCCTCATGCTGCTTCCATCAGGCAGACAGACGTTCACTTACATAAACCGACACTCTAAAAACTCTTTATTCTCAGGAGCCAGTTCACTGAAAAGGTCAGTAAAAGCTTTACTGGAGCCGCCGGTAGTAACGTGTCGCTGTCGTTCTGGTTACGGTCATCAACTTGAAGGTTTCAGCTGCTGTTAGCTTGTGTTTACACCGAACTGCGTGATGCGAGGTTAGCATGTTGCTAGCTGATGCTAGCGTAGCTTATCTGAAACCGGCACTTTAAGTCGTACGTTTTTAGCTGTTTTTGTCACTTGGTGAGTCCACTCGAGAGTTAGCCACCGCGGAGCTAGCTTTGCTGAATTTAAAGTAGAATTTCTATACTATTTGGGGAAAATATCAACAATAAGTGCGATTTTTTTAACAGTACTGCGACACCATCAAACTATTACCTGTCATACAGTCTAGTGCAACATGGAGAAGGTAAAGAGGTAAACTGCGTCAATCATGTAATTGTTATATTATAAGACGACGTATGAGAGAAAACGGCACAAAAGCAGTGACTGTTCAGTGAAATGCAGAAAATAATGATACCAACAAAATAATTGGAATAGGAAAATAGGACCTTTGTACAAACTGTCTCTAACATTGAAACAAGTAATTCAGGAGTAGCTTCCTAGTGTCACACATTATGCAATTAAATTAGTAAATACGTTTAATAAATTCACAAGAAAATAAGAAACCCTGGAATGTATGTCTTAGCGATTTTGATTAGAGGTCAATCAATTGTTCAGCCATAGCATATACATACTTCAGACAAATCAAATGCATTTCAAAGTGTTTTTAAGCAAATGACAAAACACTGGATGGTAAAAGTAGGTTTACCGACTTAATAAGCCCTAAAATGATTGGATGAGAAAAAACAGGAGATTGACAGTTAAATAGAAATAACATATTGACATAGTTCACAAATTAATTGACATAGTATAACAGTAACTAAGAAAATAGGAAAGAATAATAATAATGATGATTAAATTAGACAACTAAAGAAAGATGAGAGCCATAACATTAAAACTGGAAGGGCATGTCATAGTTAATGCAAATTTGCTATTTATCCGATAATGTGAACCTAAATAATGGTCTGTGGAGGGTTTTTTTTCCTCCTCACAGGGCTTACAATAAGTCTTTTAACACAAATATGGTTATATGGGTTTTATAACTGTTGTTATTCTGACAGACAATTGTAAGTAAAGGAAGATATTCATAGTAGCGTTTACAGATTAAGATTATTTGCTATATAATATAAATAAACTTGACTTGACTCTTTAGGTCCCCATGGCAGCCTACACTTGCATCAGCTGCCGAGTGGCCTTCGCAGACGGCGAGGTGCAGCGAGCCCATTACAAAACCGACTGGCACCGATACAACTTGAAGCGCAAGGTGGCCGACATGCCGCCCGTCACTGCCGAAAACTTCCAGGAGCGCGTTCTGGCGCAGAGGGCCGCAGCTGAACAGCAGCTGAGCGATGCAGCGGCCACCGAGGGCTGCTCCATCTGCAACAAGAGGTTCTCCAGCGCCAACGCTCACCAGAACCACCTGCAGTCCCACAAACACCAACAGGCTGAGAAGCAGGCCCTGCTTGCCGCACAGAGAAAGGTGGAGAAGATGAATGAGAAGAACCTGGAGAAGGGCCTCGGGGACGAGAAGGTAGACCACGACGCTCGGAACGAGGCCCTGCAGCAGGCGCTGAAAGACCAGCAGAGGTCGAGCCCGGCCAAGCAGGAGGTGCAACAAGGAGCCACGAAGCCAAAGATGGAGAAGCCGGAGAAACCACCCAGGATGATGTGGCTGGAGGAGCAAGCTAAGAGACGAGAGAAGGACGAGGGAGCCACAGCTGAAGAAGGTAAGAAGTTGAAATGAAACCACTGTACTTGGTGGGAGTCAACTCTGTTTAATAGTTTTAGTTTTAGTTGCTTGGATCATTAATTTAAACTGAATATTTTGAAGAAAACAAGATGATTTCAGAGTGTCATGATAGCAAGTGTCTGTTTAAGTTAAAGGCATCTACACTTGAAAACTAAATTGTAAGTCCGAAGTGAGATAAATCTACAGAATGTCATGTAATTGCAGTTTGAGTTGCACCTTTTCATTAGTTTTTTTCCCCCATTGAACTCTTCCAGAAGAGTGGGAGGACGTTGATGAGGAGGAAGATGATGATGATGATGATGAGATGGAGGAGGACGTTGATGAAGAGGAGACGATGGATCAGGAGGAGGGTGACTCGGCGGCTTCGTCTGACCTAAACCCTGCTGCTCTGCCGGGCTCCATCCCCGTCACCGACTGCCTATTCTGCTCCCACCACTCCAAGTCGCTCATGAAGAACGTCGCCCACATGACCAAAGTCCACAGCTTCTTTATCCCTGACGTGGAGTTCCTTGTCAACCTGAAGGGTCTTGTCCGGTACCTCGGTGAGTTAGAGTTGTAAATGTAAAGTCTAAACTCCAGTCGCTTTGCTGTGTGAAGCATCAACACCTCAGACTGAACACTTTCTTAACATTGCACTTATATCAGGACATTAGCAGTAGTCAAATGAGAGGAGTGTTGAAGGAAATAATGCAGCAACTAGTGAAGTGAGAAAACAGCTGTGACTCTGTGTTTAATTTAAGGCTGTACCAAAATCAACTGCTTGTGTTTTACCTGTAGCACTCATGTTTTAACGCTTTTGGTTGTTATCTACATGTAAAAATATTCAATATCCACACAATCGGGGAGTTCTGTAGTCGGGTAATTTTAAGCTCTGTGTACCCCAAAATCTGTCAGCTGTTGTTTCAATAGTGCCAAAATTATAATGCTTAAAATGAATCATTTGTCGGAGTCAGAAACTGTAAAAACAGAAAAAATCATTATTGTTGTGTTTTCAACTTCCCAACTGTCCTTGAGCTATGATGCAGAATTTTGCCATTTGGAATAAAATCAGTGTCTGTGAATGAATCCCGCATGAAAAAGATGCTAATTTATGCTTTTGTTGTTGCATATTAAGAGTGTTTTTTTTTTTTCTTTTTTTGCTCTCTAGTAAACTCTAATAGTGTTTTTTTCTTCTGTTACAGGGGAAAAAGTTGGTGCCGGGAATGTGTGTTTATGGTGTAACGAGAAGGGACGTTCGTTTTACTCGACAGAAGCAGTTCAGAGTCACATGACAGACAAAAGCCACTGTAAACTCTTCACAGAAGGCGACACTGCTCTGGAGTTTGCAGACTTCTATGACTTCAGGTAAATTAATAACCCTGTTTAGATGTTTAATAATGTGTATGGATCACAGATAGACTGGAAGTGGTTTTGTTTCTTTCCAACAGGAGCAGCTACCCTGACAGGAAGGACGGAGAAGACGCTGAAATGGACGATGACGAGCTGCCTGACGACAAGAACCTGGAATACGACGATGACACGCTGGAGCTGACGCTTCCTTCAGGTGACTTTGCTCGAGATCGGTTTCTAAAACAAGAGCTCCTGTGCAAGCCTTAAAAGCGCACAATCGCAAAAGTATGTGAAATGTTTAATAAGAATTCTGAATCTGGCAATGGACTGGTTTTAATTTAAACCAGGGATGCAGATTTTATGTATGTTTTTGTTTTTTAGAGTCAATCAGTTGTTAAAAAGAATGAAGCACAGTTGGTGTTTTTCTATGTGCCAATAAAGTCATTTTAACCAAGAACACATAATATTAGCCAAAAAAATCCACTTTTTTATCTGCAGCACAGGACGCTGCAGTTTCAGGAGCGCACATTTAGGACCTTTGATTTTGACAACATTGACTAAAGTGCACCCAAAATCCATCCACATAAAACATTTAAAGTTTAATTCCATCCAAATTGTGCTTTTTAACTATTAAGTTATGATTTTAAAGATTTATTTCACAGAAAGTACTGCTTTCTGCTCTGCAATTTCACTTGGCTTCTATGAGTTGCATGTTGAGCAAATTGTGTAATTAGCATCATTATCAGGTAAAATAACGATGCAGTCATAGGCTGTGGCCTTGGTGGTCATGAGATCTCAAACGGATATTTGAAAGGTTGGAAAGACGCACAACACGACTCACTTTTGGCAGTATATCGATAAATTTGCTGTCCAACTATAGTGATTAGAATTTTTTTTTTTTTGTTCAAGTAATAAAACTTGATACACATATAGTATTTGTGCGATAATTGTCGTCCATCTTGGTCAGAAATGTGGCTTGATTAGTTCAGCTGTCCCTGCAAACCCTAAAACTTTTCTACCAATGAACTCTGACTGTGGCTCATTAACTGCTACAGAAGTCTGTCATGGTGACCTGCTACTAGCTAAACCCCACAACACAACAACACTTCGTCATCCACCTTTTCTGTAAATATATTTTTAATAATTTAAATGTTTAACTCATCAATTTGTCATTCTGACTGTCAAACTGAAGTGCAGTTTGTAATTTTAAAATACAACTTCTACAGTGCTTCACTGCAGCGTTTTTAGAGGAAGATGTGTTCAACATGATTTGTTTAAAGACTAAAACTAATGAGTTAACAAAATGCATCAGTCATTGAGCAACGATATCAAACGTTCTCTGGTACCTACTGAGCTGCTTTTCTATTTCAGTTAGTTCTAAATATTTTGTGGTGTTTAGTCAGAATATATCAGAAAATCTTTATTACAGCTTCTCGTATCTTTACTTGTTTGACTTTTGTCTAATATTTTATTAACTAAAGAAACAATCAGTTGGAAAAATAAAAATGTATTTAACTAAAATTCTGCCTTGTAGATATAACCCTGAACTCCACGTGTGCTACCCACTCATACAATTTAAAATATTACATATCATACAAAATTATTTGTTTGTAAAATGAGGTTTTGAATAGTTTTGTGTTGTTTTGTGTTACGTTTGAATTAAAGGATTAACAAACTACCTGATGCTAAGAAGTAGTGAGGAGAGCATTTCGTTTGGATTTACTTCCTGTTGCGTCACGGCCCTTTCCTAATCAGCTTTGGTGTTTATGGTTTTTATGTTATTTTATGTTCATGTTGAAAATAAACACAATGTGACTTTCCCAGATGAGGGATCACAAAAAAGTTTATCTTTAAATGGCAATAAAGGAAACTTAATCCATCCTTAACCAACTTCACCGTATCTTTCTGCTGGATTGTGTGATAGTGTTGTAACAGAGTCCTTGCTGTGTGCTTCTTTAGGTGCGAAGATCGGCCATCGCTCCCTCATGAGATACTACAAACAGCGGTTCGGAGCCCAGCGAGCCGTAGTTCTGACCCACAACAGGAACGCTGTTGGCAGAGTCCTCCGGCAGTACAAAGCTCTGGGCTGGGGAGGAGACGGAGGTAAGATTCACAAAAGACTCCAGAACATCGGAACAGTTTCTCTGGAGGTTTCAAAATCAGGCCTTTACTTAATTTTTTGCAACACCACAGACATGTATTTGCTGTTAGTGACAGATTTTGCTCAAGAATTCATACGTTAATTCTAACAAAATTCCTCATATCAAGGTCCACTTCACTTTGACATAATAGTGTTTTCACCATTTTTTTGACACCATAACTCAGAAACAACCTTTAACTTAACTGGTTGGCAGACGCAGTAACTTTAGTTAACTTTGTGACAGTTAAATATCAATTAATTATTAATTGTAGTTAATTGTAGAAAAATAAATGCCATGTCAAGTCACTGCACACACAGAACCATAACTGTGTGGCTGTGAAAATGTCCTCTGTCCTCTTCTAAATTCTAATTTGTCCTCTCAGTCTCTATTCTGAGGTTCTCTGGGTATCAGGCTCGGCCTGCGCGATAAAACAATGGGCCTCTGGTTTTTAATTTGTTATTTAGTGTTTATCAAGGTGAGATTATTCCTTGAAGCTTGTTTAACTTATTTTACTTGCGTGATTATCATTGCTTTGTTAACTTTAAAACTCTTTAAATTCAAAGTAAGCGTGGTTAAATTTAAAGAAAAACTTTCTCCTATGGTCTTTTTTTAAAGATTGGCAATCAAAAATCATCAATAATGACTCATATTGACTGAAATGCAACATTTTAGCATTGTATATATTTTTTAACACCATCATCTGTTAGTTCAGAGCATTATGATAAATAAATAATAGCTGCCATGTAAAACTGACTTAACTGTGTGTCTTTAGCATGAAAACTTTAGTTTTCACCAGCCCCTGAAAAAAAGGCAGTGGAAACCTTTTATATATTTTTTTAAAAATAGAAATCTTGAGTTTTAATACTTTGCTGCAGAGCTGTGGTTCCTCGGTTCATCAGATTATGACCCAGGAGTGCTGATCCGTCCCAGTTTGATTTATTGTGTTTACTTAAGAGTGTGTGGAAAGGATTTCTGAATCTCTTATTACTTTTAAATCTGACTTCCATAGTTAATGTCACATTTTGGCCCCTGAAGTTCTCAGTTATGTTGTTTTCTTTGCTGTATGTTTGAGGATTTCAGTTCTGCCCTTTATTAAGTTCTGTATTTTTCAAGATTGCATTTTTTAAGCAGTTTGAGATGTTTTTTTTTGGTAATAATACCACAGTTGTTTTTGTTTCTTTGTTCTACCAGCTGCTTCTTTCACGTTTTCTTTTGTTGCCAGTATGGCATTGTTATATTTCTCATAATCCACAAATCCACAGGGATTTCTTGTGTATCGTGGAAAATCTGGAATTCCTAAGTGTAGATTTCAGGTCATTGTGAAGTTCTGAAAATGACAAAATGAATATCATATAAATATTTTATCAATATATTTTGTGTATTCTGCAACAACATATGATCCAATAAGGTCAATTCATGTTAAATGTTAATTCTGACAACTAAACGTGGAGCTTGGTTCAGGCAAGTGTGGACGATGTCATCGATTTATCATCAATATCCCTGATTGGTAATGTTTAACTCTCTGAACTCTGAGCAGTTTCTGGGTGTTTTTTTGCTCCCGTCACATTTTTACTCACTGTGGACCCATTTTATACCATATACAAAAGTTATGATACCAGAAATCCTATAAAAGACACAAAAAGTGGACTTTGACATTTTGGCACACGTGACTCCTTGTGTTTGGATGCACTGCATTTCTTATCCGTCCATAAACATTGTAGGCTTCTCGACTTTATTGCAGCGTTGTGGCTCTTTGACCTAGTGTTAATCGTAAAGTTTGAAATGTGAACTATCTCTGAAAAGATGTGCAGTTTCTGTGATTTCCTTTTATTATCACTTTCTACCTTCCATTGGTCTAAATTAGTGATGCACGATATTAAAATTTCTGGCCGATACCGATATCCGATATGAAAATTTCTGATATCACCGATAAGCGATATTACCGATGTCAATATTCAATTTTTGTTCACACCGAAAAGTGAGCAGAAGTTAGCACTGCGAGAACATGAAAACCTATCAAAAGAAGTCCATACCAAATTAGACCACACAGTCTTCTTTATTACGTTACAAAAGCACAACATATTTGACGATATGTCTGGGACCGATGTGGTCCCAGATATATCGTGCATCCCCAGTCTAAATTTGTGTTCCTGGTGTGGTGTGAGTGGTTTGGAAAGAGCTCCCCCTTGTGTTTACATCCCATTATTCCCATTCTAACTGTGAGAAACCTGCTCCTGAACAACATTATGACGCTGTGTGTCCTTGCATGTTGCCCCTCCCCGCTCTTTGTGTCTCTCAGGCAGCGGCGCCTTCCACCAGAAACAGAAAGACATGCAGTACGTACAGATGATGAAGTCCAAGTGGATGCTGAAGATGGGCATGAGCCACAACGCCACCAAGCAGAAGCACTTCAGATGCCAAGTTATGTTCTAAACTCGGGCTGAAGGGAACCAGACGTGGCGTGAACCAGGCGTGACGCGGCGTGGTGGACTGTAAAGCAAACATCTTTGCAAACTTCCAGCCAACAAGGGAAAGTTGTGACTCCTTGGATGAAGGCAGGAAGATAAATCTAACTCACATCAGTTATGCTGCGTTGATTTGAAGTTCAACAACTGCAGCAAAACCCTCGATGGGAGAAATCTTTACCAGCTTTTTGAAGTTCTTAACTGAAGATCAGTTAAATATTTTCAAATGTTCAGACAGCTGAAATCACTGCATGTCTGTGTGGAAAAGTAGGTCCACTGTCTATCAGCTTCAACATGATCTGCAAGAGAAATCCAGGCTAAACTCTGATCAGCTTCACTGCAAAAACAACCGCTGAGGTGGAGATCAAGGGCATGAATCACATTTATTATATTATTGTGGAATTACATTAATTGTGTTAAACCTAAAGTATAATATTAAGGATTTATTGTACTATTTTGGACTCCTAAGTAACATTACATTGTTTTTTTTGTTTTTTTAACTGATGACAGGATTTCATCATGATCATAAAGCATCCAAACAAATAAATGCATTTCATACTTACTAGAAACATCTCCGTCTTCCTTTCATAATACTCTTTTCTTGCTAAAATCAGTGTCCATGTCAGAATACCTCCCAACATATTTCTCCTTATTTAACACCAATGGTTTGTTTAGTGGCTCCTTCAGAAATTTTTAATCATGGTGGTCATTTGTGGCCATTCAAGAATGTTTGAACAGCGCACAAAAACCAGTAGTTAATTTATGATTCCAACATTAAAAATGCTGACAGTCTGTGGTGAGAATTAATCCAACTATAGCAGCTTATGGGACAATAAAATGTGTTTTCATTGTTACCGGGTTACCAGTTGCCCTGTTTAGGCAGTTTGATCAGAGAGATCAAGTTCTATCAACGCATCCATCTGTGCACTAATGCCACTTTTGCAAAAATCTTTATGTGAAATCGCTCAAATAAAAAAACATGATATCACAGAAAAGTGTTTAGGTTTCAGTAAACAAATCAAACTGTTATTATCCAGCTGTGAAGGAGCTCAGGATTTAATTCACAAACTGCACCTCTTTTTGACAGCTCACCTGTCTGAGGTGAAGAAAAATACTGAATGTTACCTGCTGTTTGTTTCTGTTTGATCCTCCATGTCGGGGATATTTTATAATTATCAGTAATTAATAAAGTTACTGCTGTTGTGTCAGGTGTTCAGATGGACTCTGATGCTGCAGGTATTTAAGAAACTTGGAGAAAATAGTCTTAAACAACTGGAGGCAGCAAAGTCACCTGCAGCTCCTGTTAACAACGTGATGACCCAGATTACACTGATTTGTCCGCACTCCTCACGGCATTGGTTATTTTTGCTATCATTTCAGTGAGTAAAGTTGTGAAATCAAAGAGCAAAGTGAACACTGCTGTTACATTTACTGAAACTTGGACGTCAGAGTTTGAGTGAATGACCCATGAGATTGGTGGTGGCCAATCAAATCCCTGTCCCCTCGTCAGAGGCGCGACTGAGCACATTACCATGACTTAAAGATCACAACCTGAGAGCCTGTAATAATTTTCACACACAACAAACCAAAATGATTGGATTTGAGAGTGGTGGTAAATTATGTCAACACTGTCCCATGATGTGCTGGTTGTTCGCTGCCAGCTGACTCAAGTTTAGAAGAAAATGTTGACTTCAAACTTGAATCCTCAGTAAAAACATGTTAAATATAAGACTTGGGTTTTGTTCATTGGGTACCACTTCAGCCTTTTCTCTCTCTGAGCTTCTTTAGCTTCGGCTGTAATTTTAGCTGGATGCTAAAGTTGACAGTTGAAGCCAAATGAAACATTGACTTTTATTCAAGTGTGAATTATGACACTTGGTTCACATTGTGGCCATAATGAAATAAATAATGTGAAGATTCTCAGTCATCCAGGTCATGTTTGTTCTTGTGGATTAATCGAAGCAACTGGACCTGTTTGAGTTCCTTGAAGACGTTCCACCTCTCATCTAAGAGGCTACATCAGTTCTGACTGACTAGTTGGGAGTTCCAGATACTTATATCCTTAAGGAGTCATTAACACCTGAGTTTCATTTGGGGGTTTGTTGCTCCTCCCCCTCGCTATGTGAGTCGTTAGTGCTCCCCCTGCCACAATGGGGTTCGTTAGGGTCTTTTGTGGCTAGGTGTGAATGTGGTTTCATCTTTTATATGTATATATATATATATAAATTTTGTAAACCTTGGTAGTTATCTGTAATTAATAACTATGTAACAATAATAATTGTTATTGTTAATATTTAGGCTGTTCTCTTCAGAGAATTAAATGCCGTTATGCCTTACGGTCAAATGAAATTCTGCGCCTGGCTGCTCCTCGTGTTCGGACTGAATTGGTAAAAAAGCTTTTAGTTTCTCTGCCCCCTCTGCTTGGAATACCCTCCAGTCTGAGCTAAAAATGTTGGAACTCATCTCCCTTGAATCCTTTTGTTCTTTCCTAAAGGATCAACAACAGAATCCCATTCAGCAGTGCCTGTGTTTTAAATTGTAACTGAAGTCGTCACTCCTGCACTTTATCTGCTTGCTGTCTACACGTTCCATTTTTTAATGTTTATTTTGTGATTGTTTTGTTGTGTTTATTTGTGGATGTGTGCTGCTGCCTTTCTTGGCCAGGTCACCCTTGAGAAAGAGGTTTTCGATCTCAGTGGGTCTTTTATCTGGATAAAGGTAAAAAAACAACAAAAATTTATTCCGTTTTACTTGAGTAAACCTTTAAAATCAGTATTTTTCCACCGTGTCACTGGAACTTTTCCCAAAGAAACAGACTCCGTGCTCCTCCCCATCATGACTGTGGCTGTTTTCGCGTACGTCAGATTTATCAATGACTCTGGGCCTTGTGCGGGTGGATGATGTAATGAAAGCTGATCGGGCCTCGGCAGGATGCTGACCCACCAACGCTGCCACATTAATGAGCTCAGTTACTCCATTTGTTTGTGGTCCTCCACTTTATCTTTGGCAGGCTCTCCACTTCCTTTTGCAGGCTGAGAGAGTGTTTGCGGCGCGATGGTTTCAGGGGTTTAGGGCACTCTGCCTGCACAGCACGCCGCCGTTTGACGGAGTTGACAGGAAAACCGGAGAGGAGGGGCCCTGCAGACAAACCGACGGCGAGAAGGAGGCTAATTGATCAGGACGGCTTGAGGAAAGAAACAGGGCAGGAGGCTGAGAGGCATTAGCACTGTGGAAGTCATCTGAGGAGGTGATTTTTTAAACTAGACTGACGGTTTCTTTCTGAGGCCTCACACAAGCTCATGAGCTTTAAAGTCAGTGTCTCTACATGTGCACTACATGTAGAGAGAAAGCTGTTTCTCACAGTCCCACAGTGTAGGAAGAAGAAAAATATAAATACACAGATACCAAAGAATACAAACACAAAATATACATTTTGCATTCATACTGATGCTTTCAAATCTACACTGTAAAAAGGCAACAGGGATATCAGAAAAAATACATTTAATAATCGGGGGGATACCGTCACGTTCAAAAACCAGGTTAAAGAAAGATGCCAAAGAATACAAATACAAAAAAAATACATGATGTGCATTGATATTGATGCTTTAAGGTCTACACTGTAAAAAAAAAAAAATTAAATCAGGCAGCAATGGTGGCTAAAACAATACATTAAAAGTGCAGTGGAATACTGTAACGTTCAAGAACCAAAACAGATAAAGGACACCAAAAAATACAAATATGAAATATAAATACAACACATTTATATTGAAGCTTTCAAATCTACACTGTAAAAAACAAATACACTAAAAAATTTAATTAAATCTAGCAGCAGGGATACCAGAAAAAATACATGAAAAACGGGGATACTGTAATATTCAAAAATGGTAACATAACAACAAATACCTTGGAAATTATTATATTTTTTGCTGATTTAAAAATTGCAAAAAGTGTGCAGTTTTATGTTCACACATTGTACAAGAACAAATTGACATTCACACAATTTTAAACAAAAAACAAAAAACTGATTTATATATATATAACAATTTGGACAGCTTTCTTTGCCCACAGTTGAAATGTAAATTAATTAACTTTTTATCATGATTTTACTAGTTATTGTCTATAATTTAACAAAACAAATAACCATTTAAAGAATACTTAATCTATGGAGTAGTGAGAGTGCCAAGTTACAAAAATAAATCAGTAAACAAATAACAAAATAAAGGTGGAAATAAAAGAAGAATAAATGAAGTAAAAAATAAATAATGTGGCAATATAAAGCAATATGAATCAAACATGAATCCATAAAAGAAAAAGCTAATAAAAGTAGAAATCTAAAGACAAATACATCAAATAATAGAAATAATAATTCTATATTATTTTTTAAAATGTATTTATTTATTTTCATTTATTTTTTATAATGTCACTTTAAAAACAAAGGAAATACGCACAGAAAAATGTGTGCAGTGAGAATGTCGTTGTGCGCAGGCACAGGAGGAATCCTGATGAGGAGAAACATGGCTGCCGGAAATCTGACAGGAGAACTTTTAGGACTTGCTGAAGTTCCAGAACAAGAACAATATGACGGAGAACATGTTTTGAGGACGGTAGAGGACATAATGGAGAGTGTTGGTACTATGTGTGCGCTGACCAACACAGACATCAATGAGGTTGTGTGACAAATGAGAAAATGTTGCTGTGGCCCACTTCATGGTGAGCAATAGAGGGCCGGACCGAAACTCACATACCACGGGACGCAGTGTGAACAGTCAACAGTATGTCAGCATAGTGGCGCCAAACGCTGTTGTGTTATAGGAGACTTGTAAAAACATATCTATAACCTCATAGTCATTTTGCTGCTGATTGTTACTACACACTGCTATCTTGTTATCCTGCTCACCTGTTGGGATTTGGGCTGAATCAACAGGATTGAAGGACTGTGGAGAGACGTCACTGGGAATGTCACAGATTTATTCCATGCACTCTTTCTCCAACTGGAATCAGAAGGGATGCTGAACCCCTGATGACAAAATTGATCTCTTCGCTCTCCGGTGGATCTATGTCCCACAGCTTCAGCAGCATCTTCAGACCTTCAAAGAGGCCTGGAGTCACCATGGTTTGAGAACTGAGAGACGCTAATCCCCCCCTGCAACTCTGACACAGTCAGCCAAGGGAGGGAAATGATGCTGATCTGGTTCAGGTATAAATTGCATCTAGTGATTGCTCTGTACCATATTACTATCTTTATGTCACTTACAGTGGGGAGTTGAAGAATTGAACTGTACACAGTAACAAAATATAAAATCAGCAAACTTAAGTATATTGCTGTTTACCCAACCCACAGGAGACACTTAAACACTTCTGCTTAAAACATAAATATGGCTGTGCTCGTAACACATGAGTTTCCTTTCACCCACAGCAAAGTTCAACTGTGCCAAGTGTACCTAATCAATTGTTTATGCTTGACTTGGATTGTTTTCACTTATTCGACAGAGATGCTTGTTTTATTGGGAGGTAAATTGAGATTTTCATGTCAATGAATTGAATCTGAATTGAACTGCAAGGAAACTCCTCTTATGAAATGTATGACACAGTCTTGCATTACTGAAACGATTTCATTTCTCAACTGTGTTTCTACTCTTGTTGCAACAGATTTCAAATAATATCGCAGGTCTTTAACTACTTTTATTTCAACTAACTAAAAAGTAGTTGACAAAACAAACTTCCATTTCGAACAGTTCCATTTGATTAATTAATCCAAACATCAACAGAGGCCAAACCATAGATATGTATAATAAAGGCTAGATGTCTTAAGGCGGCGTTTCGAACGGGATCACCAGTGGTCATCTTGATACGGGGAAGCTCTCTGGCGGAACCTGTGGTATGTGAAGGAAGATGAGTGATCTGCACAAACGTAAATACTCTTATATCGCTGAAATCGTGACGGATTTACAAATGGTTTGGTTTCTTACAAACGTTATTAACGTGGCTACAATTCAAATTACAAAAATACAAATAAGATACAAAATAATTCAAATACAATTTGTTGCTGCCTGTGAGAGTGTAACATAATTATCCATAAGTGCAGTGTTATAACTACACCTCTGATGTTTATAACAAACCAAACCGTTTGAAAATCGGTAGAAAACTGAGCAAGTTATGGTTATTTAACAAGTACATGCACCAATACAACACAATGTTATGGGTGAGCAAGCGGACTGTACCAAGATGGCCGCCAGTGTGGCTGTGTGATTCCACTGGCCGACAGCGCGGATGAGACATCTAGCCTTTATTATACATGTCTATGGGCCAAACCTCATGAATGACCTACAGAATTTGGCATCAGATTTCACACTAGTCCAAACCCACCGTCAACTGAGCTGATGCTTATGTCCAGTGTGTCACAGAACATACTGTATACCTGAATGTGTGACGGTAACTTCAGCGTTTCAATGCATGTGATGAAAACAACCTTTCACAATCTTTATGATAAGTAGTTGAGTGGAACCTCCCATCCATGCCAGAACTTCAGGAGGCGCTGCACACACCCTAGGGAGGCTTCACAATCATTCAAAAAAATAAAAATAAAACAAAAAATCCAGGTAGTTATTGATATAAGTGTGCATGAGTCACACATTTTTTATGATCTATGCAACTAATAGGAAATAAACAGTGAACCATTGTGGCTTATTTCTATTTCCTTAGTAATTGCATCAAATTAAGTTGCAAAATACATCACACACACATGTAACAAAAAAATCTTTAGTATTTTTTTTTGCCTCCAGTGGCCATATGATGCGGTCAAGAATCAGCTGAATAATTACAGAAATGTCCAATTCAAATAAGAAATTACATTAAACCATAAAAGACTTGACTATGAATACACTACAGTTTCAATCTAGGGGTCAGTTTATAATGTCTTTGTTTTTGAAGGTGAATCTGGGCATGGAGTTCACATACCTCTGGTGATAACAGCAACTCTGAAGTCCTTGGAAACAGAAATGGGCTGGTGTCTGGTCTTTAACTTATCAGGTTCCTTTAGCCCCTTCCTCATTTGCTTTACCTGTTTTTGTGACCTGAAAATAACCTATGAACATTATTACTAATCATTAAGGTTTTTTTTTGTAATGTGGCCTTATAATTTGCAATCAATCAGTAGTTTAAATACACTTTTCAAACTATGAGTTCTTAATGATTACAAATAAATGGTAAAGAAGCATCTGTCTTACAGCATGGAAAAGGATCTTTTC